>NC_133785.1:4190768-4196644 GCF_003597395.2 Chelonoidis abingdonii | reverse complement strand
AATTGTCATATTTGAATTCAGCACATCAAAATACATAATAAATACCACATTTTATCTCTGAAGCAGATGACTTCTCAAAAGTTGTAGACCAGTGTAATCCTTCAATCTTCTCAGGAAAAATGCATCACTGCAATCACTTTAGAACAGCGTCATCTTTGGGAAATGTTATTTGAAGAAAGATTTTGACTTTAGAACTTAAGGCTTAGCACCTAAGTCAAGACTAAAGCTCTCAGTAATTTCTACTAGAGTAGAATCAATGAAAAAAACAACTGGGCTTCTACTCTCCTCTTTGCTATTTAGGATGAATAAGGAAGGCTTGATGGATTGTGTCCCCCTCCACCTTTCCTCAAAACAAAAAATATTTTTCTGCTTCTTTTTTAAATTAGAAATTCAGGCTATGTCCTCCCTGAAGGACTGTACAACAAGATGTCACAAGAATCAAGAGACAAAGTTGAACAACTGAAAAGGGAAGAGATTTTTTTTTTAATCAGGCTGTTTAAAATTTCATTGTTTGTTTCAGTGGTAGTCAATATCTGCTGGGCTTTGAGGTTTCTTTAATTTTGTTTTTTGTGCTTAAGTTATTGCTAGGGTCTCCAAACAATGGGTCATTTTACAAACCAGAATGCTGAGCCTGCAATCCTTACTGATGCCAGGGGGCGTCCCACAGGAGTTTGCTTGAGTGCGGTCTACAGAAAGGGGTTCTAGGGTTACCAAGAGCATAAACCCAAGCACATATATTTTACTCTTTGCTCAGACTGACATGTATTTGAAGTTAAGTTGTTGTTTGATTAATTCTGTTAACCACAACAAGGCTCTCCTGTCTTGGGAGCTGTTACTAGTTGACAGAATGAATTATAAACAGGGAAACTCAGTGTAGTGGATATTTAACAATAGCAAAAGCAGCACTTGTTAGAGAGAAAATAATAAAAGGCAAACATGGAGCCACGTGTGAAAATATTTAGAGGAGAAACTTGATTCAATACATGATCTGACAATCACTCCCCAGCTACACAAACTAAATTGTAAAGTCCTTAGAACAAACCCCATCTCTCATTCTGTGTACTCTTCAAGGGGCATAAACAAGACAGCCATGCACACAAAACAGTATAGCACAGTCATGGAGAAAGTGTTGGAGCATCAGGAGGAAGTTCAGTGTAATTCAGATTTTTCCTGCCTGTCCAGCTCCCCTGGACACCCCCCGCCCCATCTGCTCTATCTCCCCCATCCACCCTCCCAACCTCCCTCTCCATCTTTCCCGTACACCTCCCGATCCCCTCGTCTGTCCATCTCCCCCCACGCACCCTGCAATCTGCTCCGCCCCCCACCCCCTGATCTGTTCATACACTCTTCCCCCCACCCTCCTCTATCTTCCCCACCCCCTGCTCCGCTCCCCGTCCCTTCCTGCATGGCTTGGGGGAAGCGTAGCCCGAGCGCAAAGGGCAGCAGCGTCCCTTAGCCCCGGGGCCTGTGCACATCTCCGCGCACGTGCTCCCGGGGGCGGCGCGTCCGGGGGCCGGACACCGGCCCTGCTCTGACCCAGCGCCGGGCTTGCGGGAGCGGAGCTGCCTGCAGGGCTCCGGACACTCCAGTGCGCCAGCAGAGGCAGCATGGTGTTGGGGTGAGAGATGGATCCCCTAGATGCTTGGGATCCCTACAGCCGGCCGGCCCGCCGGACCCAGTGGCTGGTCAGCGCTCTGGCTTATCACTACGGGCTGGACCGGGGCGTGGAGAACGAGATCATCGTGCTGGCCACGGGCTTGGACCAGTACTTGCAGGAGATCTTCCACCACCTGGACTGCGAGGCAGAAGGCAGGATCCCCGGCGAGGACTTCCGCACCCTCTGCCAGGTGCTGGGGCTGGCGGACCCGGAGGAGGCGGCGGCCGACCCGGAGGAGTGCGCCGGCCTCTGCGAGGACTTGGCTCCGGAGCTGACCTTCCGCCAGTTCCACGCCAAACTCTGCGGCTACTTCAGCACCAAGGCTGGCTGCGCACAGCAGCGCCCGGCAGTGGGCAGGCTGCCGCTGGGCAAGGAGAGCGAGCACATAGAGACCCAGATCCGGCTGCGCAGCCCGCTGCGGCGGCGCCGGGCCAGGGCGGGCCAGAGGGCTGCTGCCATCAAAAGCGGCGGCCCCCGAGGGGCTTCTCCTCCCCCGGCCGCCCCCGGGCTGGCCCCGCACGCCAGGCGGCCGGGCCCCTGCTCCAGGGAGTGCTATGAGGAGATCGTGGCTCTGGAGCAGGCTGAAGACCGGATCGTGAAGTTGGAGGAAGAGAACGGCAGCCTGCGGGAGCTGGTGGAGGACATGCGAGCAGCGCTGCAGAGCAGCGACGCCAGGTGCCTAGCTCTGCAGGTGAGCGGGGAAGGGCGCGGGCCGCTGCACACTCGGGGGCTCTGGCCAGACTCCGCTCCGGGGACTCAGCCTGAGGCCAGAGCGAACCCAACCGTGGGAAACTGACACATGGAATTAGTCCTAGGCAGCAAAAGCTGCAGAGCTCCCTGTAGAGGCAGGGTGACAGGTCCCACTGTTCCCAAACACTGCCACGCCTACACCCTGGCACTCCAGCCCCTGCCCGCCTTCTTCCTACCAGCAGAAGTTTGGGAGCCGCTGTTCTGATTGCAGGGGCACTTTGCCGTGTAAAGCAGGGCAGACTTGAGCTCCAGCTCTGACATACGGCAAGGCAAATATGTATTCACTAGCTGCATTTGTCTAGCAGTGGTCGTGCTGCTCTGCTCCCGAGTGTGAGAGAAAAAGCTAAAAGAAGGGAATGAAATGCACCATGTTAAACTCTGTGCTCACCCCACTAGATCTATGAAAGATTTCCAGGAAATCTAATCAGGTTATTGTTGAGTAACTGGATTATAAAAAGATTGGAGGATTATTGCTACTATGTTTGGGGAGAGATTTAATTAACTGATGAATGGAGTGCATCCATTTCTATCAGTACTGCTGGACAGGGGAGAGAGGCTTCCATTTCTGGTGTCACCATAACTGTGCATTAAAAGTTGGTTTAAATTTAACCTAAAGCACAACACCACTTTTGTTAACTGAAAGTAAAATTCACTGGAGCTAGTAGTGGTTAAAGGAGCTCATTAAAGCTTGTGTTCAGAGCAAACATTTTGTTAATTAGTTTGTGACCTATTTGCATTCACCTCAGTCTTGGGTGAAGGGGGTCTGTCTACCTCCAAATGCTTGTCATGGCAAGCTATAGAAATGGACGTTGGTGTTAGGGTCATTCAAACTCATCGATTACACAGTACAACAAGCTGCTGGAACATATTTTAAAAAGTTAGACCACTAAAAGCCCATTGAAATATATGTGGGTCAAAGTGCAAAAGAGGGTGGGAGAATTTATATCCTTCCAGGCCTGGCTGGGGCTACTTGTTTATGCTGGAAAAGATTTTTGACCTTTCAGTCAGTTTATTTCATGGGCCATCAATGCTTTCATAGTTTTTCTGTGTTAATGTTATATGTAAATTGAAGATGAAGATGCTTTGATTTTCAAAAAATGAACATCTGACATATTAATGATGTTTACCTGAATGATTCAGAGAGTTATGTTCCATTAGTTCCAGATTACTGAATATAAATAGTTCTGTTTCTAAAGAAATGGCAACTTGGATACTTATTATTTCTTCCTGGGTATTGTGTGTTCGTGTTGTTGCTGATTTTTGTTTAAGACAATCAGTTTGGTTATGTACAATTTTTAAGAGGAAATGTTTTGTTGCAGTATTACTATTTATTAATGAGACACTATAAGCTAGTGCATTATAGGGCTTTTATAAAATATATTAACTGTCCTCCTGAAATGTGTATTTTGATCTTACTCTTTCTTGTATGTGGCTTTGGTTTGTCACTGTTTTATCAATAATGGATGTGGTCATGGTTGGATTTTTACCTGTGAGAACAGTAAGTAGGCAGTTCATTGAGAAAGAAATGTTTTGAGACTCACAGATAACCTCTGAGTTCGTAGTTAGGCCCCACTCCTACAGTTGAACTGGTGAGGAGACCCTTGCAGCTGTGCAGAGCCACACTGACTTTGGGGCCTCAGTGCCCAGTCCTTGCTCAGGCAGAACTTCCATTGATTCCAATTAGTAACACGTACAAGATTTTAATTGCAGGCATTGCTCGATTGCTCTAGGGAGACAAATAAACGCTGTCTGGCATGAAGGAGTAGTATAGAAAGGGTGAGGCCCTGGAAGCTTGATTTCTCTACTTTTTGGTGTGACTAGTTAACTTGAGTTAATAAATATATAAGCATTATCTGAATGTAAGTATATGTTTGAAGTTCTAATTTGACATTAACTATTAAATCTTCACACCAGCCCAGTGAAGTAGTACTCTCCCTGGTTTACAAATAGGAAAACAGACAAAACAGTGAAGTTACTGGCCCAGGGCCACAGAGTGAATCACTGGAAGAACTAGGATTAAAACTCAGGACACCTACTGATTACCAGCTTCATGCTAATTTGTATAGCCCACATGCCTAAAAAGGTCAGGTTATGCTTCTCAAAATGCTAGTTGCACCCCTGAGAACTGACTGAAACAATGGAGAGACATGACATTAAAACAATGTGAGCATGTAAAACATTTGAGACAAAGTTTGCTGTACCTTTAATGAGTCAACTTTTCTACAGAAATTATGTATTTTGAAAATAATTGTATTACCCAAGGATTGTGCTCAGAACTTTGTACAGGCCAAAGGTAGATTCCTAATTAAGGGTAGGTTTACTACACATGAAGAAAATGTCAAATCTGCCCATTTTCAGCTTTGATTAAAATGTTATTTTCAAATAAATTAATCTGTGTTCCTCTTTATGCCCCTGTTGATTGTAGGTAGGACTGTGGAAAAGCCATGCTAATCATAAAAAAGATGGGACCTGTTTTATAGGTAATAGGAGACAGTTAACTCCCAAACACTCCCAGCCCACCAAGTGCCTTCAGAGTGTCCTAAAGGAGGTGGAACTAATCCGGAATTCCAGAGATGGACAAATTGAAGAAGCAATTAGGGTCAATCAAGAACTGCAAAAAGAACTGAGGAGTTCCCAGGAGGCTATAGTCACCCTGGAAGACTGCAACCGTAGTCTGAAGAGGGAACAGGCAGAAATGAGGAAGAAAGTGGAAGAAGCCAGACACGCAGTCCTTAACAGTCTTGGCAAAGTGAAGGAGTTAGAAGCAAAAGCCAATAAAGTGCCACATTTGCAGATATACATCCAGCAGCTAGAATCAGAACTACAGTACTATAGGTAAGTCTGATACCATTCAGAATAAATGTATCAAATCACATTTAAACATAGCTGGGCTGGAAAATAAATGCTTATGTTAATGAATCTAAGATATTTTCTAAAGTATGGTTGGAGAGGAATTAGGAGCTACCTATTCATTTTCTTAGAAAGGGTCCCTTGCAGAGCTCCATGCCTTCATGGAGTTTGGCCTGAGAAAAAATTACTGGTTTTGGCCTACAATGAGGTGGGTATAATCTACCCACCAATGAAAGTTAGAGTAGTAACACCTCAAAATAAATCTAAAAAGCCATTGTTCACTCAATCCTTTATATATTACATTGTCCATCACTAAGGTTTTTTTTTTTTTTTACTATAACTAATTTGAATTGGATTAGTTCCTGTTACTTAAACTAGATACACGTAAAAATAGTAACTGAACAGATGATGTTCCATCACTCAGGGTATGGCTACACTTACATTTTTGGAGCGCTGGTAGTTACAGCTGTGGTCGTACAGCTGTGTAGGGCCAGTGCTGCAGTGTGTCCACACTGACAGCGACCAGCGCTGCAGTGTGTCCACACTTGCAGCATTTGCAGCGCTGTTGTGAGTGGTGCATTGTGGGCAGCTATCCCACAGAGCACCTCGTCCCATTTTG
>NC_133785.1:4059197-4187410 GCF_003597395.2 Chelonoidis abingdonii | reverse complement strand
GCTGCAGACAGGGAGTTGCAGCGCTGGCTGAGCTTTGTAAGTGTGGACACCGAGTAAGTTGCAGCGCTGTAACCCCCTCACCAGCGCTGCAACTTGCAAGTGTAGCCAAGGCCTCAGTCTAAGAGTATGCCTACACTACCTGCCGGATTGGCGGGTAGTGATCAATCTATTGGGGATGATTTATTGCATCAAGTGTAGACACGATAAAATCGATCCCCAATAACTCTGCCGTCGATTCCAGAACTCCACCATGGTGAGAGGCGGAAGCAGAGTCGACGGGGGAGCAGCAGCAGTCGATTTGCTGCCGTCCTCACGGCCAGGTAAATTGACCTAAGATCAGCTACGCAAATAGCCTAAGTGAAGTCAGCGTAAGTTGCTTATCTTAGGTCGACTCCCCCCCCAGTGTAGACCTAGCCTAAACCTACACCTGAACAAGCAGCTCAGAAGTGCCATACATAAGGCCAGATTCTGGCCTACAATGTTAAACTGTGGCATAACTGATGTCTATCATTTTTCATTGATAGAATGTATTGTACTTAGATAGCAAGCTCATTCAAAACAAAACAGATGATGGGTAATGATTCCATGCCTTGTACCCATGACATAGCCTTCCACTGATGGTAAGACAAATGGAAGTCAAAAACAAGAAAAAATAAGCAAGCAGTTAAAGTTGTGGCTTACAGTTCTTAGTATACCAGGTGGCCCACTTCAGTTTTATTAATAGTAGGAGCAATTTTTAATTTAATACCTATGCATGCCAAGTGAGCACCAATAAATATGACAATATACTTGTGAGACTATGTATCAGTTTTCATACTGAGATCACAAAGTCTTTTCACAGGTATTATCATGCCTATTTTACATATGAGGAAACTGAGGCATAGAGAAGTTAGGTCATATACCTAAAGTCACACAGTAATTTAGTGGCAATCTGAAATAGAACCTAGGCCTAACTCCTAGCCTTGTGCTTTAACCACTAGCACAACAGCTTGCATAACTATATCTCCAAGACAGAGAAAAATGTGCACAAATTTAATTAGTGCCTAATCCTGCTGTTTTTCCTCAGACAAAATTTTCATTGAACTCACTGCTGCTTATTTAAGTTGCTGGGAATTTTGCATGAGCCAGGGCTAGATCCATAGACTTAATCATAGAATATCAGGGTTGCAGGGGACTTTAGGAGGTCATCTAGTCCAACCCCCTGCTCAAAGCAGGGCCAATCCCCAGACAGATTTTTACCTCAGTTCCCTACATGGCTCCCCTCAAGGATTGAACTCACAAACCTGGGTTTAGCAGGCCAATGCTCAAACCACTGAGCTATGCACCCCCCTAATGTTCACATTTAGACTGACATATAATAAAAAAGGTAACATATGCAAACTAACTCAATTTTTTCTGATTCTTTACTTAAGATTGATATTTTAATATTTTGACTATTCAGAACAGCTTTTCCCTTTTTAATCTGATATTTCCTGTTTCCTTATAGTAAGAATTCATATGGAGCTATTTGTGGTGTAGAGCTATTGTACTGTATTTATAGGGTGGGGGAAGTATCTAAAAATAATCACTCTATCCGGTGTCTTTCTATAAGCATTGTGTATGTTAATATCTTTGGGTTTGCAGAAAATAAATGCATTTCATTAAATGGCTGTACCATTTTAAAATACTGTCAAGGGCATGTAACTTCCAAGACAGCTACTCACAGGGATTTGCTGGCAATGGGTCTAGAACAGAGCTGGGAGAAATTTTTTGACCAAAGCTTTTTTCAGTGAAAGCCACAGAGATGGTCACACTCAAGCATTTCAAGAATTCATGTCAGTTTTTGCTGAACTATTTTGGTAAAAAATTTCATTGATATTTTCAAAAAAATGTCATTCAAAAATGACTTTGGATTTCTTTCATTTTATTTTTTAACATTTGTATAAAGTTAAACAAATGCTTGAAATAAAAACATTTAATGAAACAATTTTTAAAAAAAATTTGCAAAAATTTAAGTTTTGGTTTTTACCCAATTGTTTTAGATCTTTTTGAATTTCCAGTAAGTTGAAAAATCTGTTCTTTACCCAGCTCTAGTCCTGTATAAGCCATGCAGCCTTCTCTCAACTGCCTGAAATAGAAAGTCTCTGCTGGTCACAGTGAGGGCTCAGTTCCAAAGTTTGATGGATTATAAAAGCATATTTTTGAGAAGAGGGCGATGAGCTAGTTAAAGGTGAATAAGAAACATCAGCCCAGACTTGCTCAGTGAGCGCTCTTGCAGGCCATAGCAACATAAAGATCCATGGTTTATAAATGTGCATTATGTGATTTGATATACAATCCTCAGATATACTCACTTCATACTATTTCAAAAATAAAATAAGGCTCAGGAATGGTGCCTGGCCTGACTGGGAACTGCAGTCTTTTTAGCCACAGAACACATTCCACAAATGCAGGCTCCCCCACTTATCCATCAACACACCTCAGCTCTACATTAGTGACTTCTCCTTGTCCTCAGCTGAAACTGCCAACAGAGCCAGTTAATGTCAATTGTGATAAAGACCCCTGGGGACAAATGCCCCTTTCAGTTACATAGGCATCCCACTGACTTCACTGGGTTGCACCTGTGTAATGATAGTGAACAGGGGCCAGATTCTGCTAAGA
Organism: Chelonoidis abingdonii; assembly: GCF_003597395.2. NCBI lineage: Eukaryota > Metazoa > Chordata > Testudines > Testudinidae > Chelonoidis > Chelonoidis abingdonii. The sequence continues at coordinate 4,184,770 of NC_133785.1, read as the reverse complement.
GCCATATGCTCCACTGTGCTTATGCAGCACAGAAACCCAAATCCTTTGAAGGTGTATCAGATGGGGTGCAGGGAGCCCATGTGGAAGGGAAAGAGTTATGAAGTATGATCCCTTCATACTATATCCACCTCTCTCTCTCCTCTGCAGCCACAGCAATGGATACCATGTGACCTGCAGGGGGATTGGTCAAAGTGTGGAGTCAGGGGAATAGCTACTGTATGCTCCTCTTAAAGTCAGTTGAAGCTATAATACTTAAAGCATTGTAGGTTACAGCTGCTATGAACCTCTAATTCCATGCATCTGTTCATTTTCTGTACCACGGTGGGGTTGTGAGCATATTAGGGATCCAGGTACAGCAAGAATGAATTCTGCAGGGCAGGAGCAAAGAGAGGCACAGAGGTAGAATCTATTGTGCTAGACAAGGCTGATGATCCATAGGTTTGTTTCCTGAGGATCCCAACCTATCTAGCTTTGTCTGGTCACTTCCCCTCCAAGATCCACTCTGCTGAAAGTCCCATTCCTTCCAGAGGGGGTGGTACAGAGACCTCCACTAAACTGCAAGTCACACACAGTTCCCATGCTCGCCTTTCCTGCTTTTAAAGTCACAAAGGGGAGAATTTGGTCCAGTCATCAAATAGCCATCACATTGCAATAGATCAGAGGTAAGGCAACCTATGGCACAGGTGCCAAAGGCAGCATATGAGCTGATTTTCAGTGGCACTCACATTGCCTGGGTCCTGGCCACCAGACCTGGAGGCTCTGCATTTTAATTTAATTTTAAACATTTTAAAAACCTTATTTACTTTACATATAACAATTTAGTTTATAATATAGACTTATAGAAAGAAACCTTCTAAAAATATTAAAATGTATTACTGGCACGCAAAACCTTAAATTAGAGTGAATAAATGAAGACTCAGCACACCACTTCTGAAAGGTTGCTGACCCCTACAGTAGATTTTGGTCACTATCAGTCAGATCTTCATTCAGACAGTGACCTAAAGTTCAGGAAAGAATGTAAGCATGTACTGTGACAAAGTTCCTTCTCTACCTTAGGGGGTCCTGCACTTATTGGCAGATTTCCTCACCTCAGTGATCTTCCCCTCTGGTGGATCCCACAGTCTGGGTCAACTCCTCCTGTGTCTGATGAGGAGCTGGGAGGTTTGAGGGGAACCCAGGCCCACCCTCTACTCTGGGCTCCAGCCCAGGACCCTGTGGATTGCAGCTGTCTATAGTGCCTCCTGTAATAGCTGCATGACAGCTACAACTCCCTGGGCTACTTCCCCATGACCTCCTCCAAACACCTTCTTTATCCTCACCACAGGACCTTCCTCCTGGTGTCCGATAACACTTGTACTCCCCAGTCCCAGCTCCTCACACACCACAAACTTAAGTGAGCTCCTTTTTAAACCCAGGTGCCCTGATTAGCCTGCCTTGATTGGCTGCAGGTGTTCTAATCAGCTTGTCTGCCTTAATTGGTTCCAGCAGGTTCCTGATTACTCTAGTGCAGCCCCTGCTCTGGTCACTCAGGGAACAGAAAACTACTCATCCAGTGACCAGTATATTTGCCCTCTACCAAACTCCTGTACCACACTGGTCTGGGTCTGTCACAGTACATCTATTTCTATTCAGAAAAGCACTTGCACTTAAATACTTTTCTGAATAAGGATACTCTCCTGATTTGGGGCCTAAGAGCAGTTGCCTGTGGCACCTATCAATGCATATTCCTGCAAACAGTCATGCAGAATATTGATACCTATATGCCTGGTAAATCTTTGCACCATCAAGATGAAGAATGTAGTGACTTCGGTAGGACTTAAACATGTGCTTAAGTGCTTTCCTGAATAGGGATGGTTTTCAGAATTAGGGTGTGAAAGCTCCACATTCCATTAATAGGTCCCCAAACCTTCCTGCTACAAAATACTCTTATAGTTACTGTATTGATAAATTTCGCTTAATGCTGCTACTTGTCTGAGCTCTTAACTTTTTCTATAATGGATGGGTTTGTTCAATCCTCTCCTTTCTTTAGAATTTACTTCTCTCCAGCATAAGAAATGCAGTAAGGCTAAATTAATATGTACTATCTTTTTTAAAAAATACCTGCCATTTTAAGATACATTTGTTATTGTAAAGGTAAATTTGTAGAAAACACTTATTGAAAAGCATGAATCAAAGTTCATTTAAAGGGTACGAGTGTATATTTATCTCAATAGGATTTGTGTGTCTTGTTGCCTGGCATTAAACAGAGTGTGCCATTCACATTGTTATATACTGGAAATAGTTGAGAAGTTATCATAGCCCCACAAATGTGCTGATGTTTGGTTCTGAAAATAACAGCTGGTCTAACAGATTTTTCTGTTATATTTCACCATTGGTGAAATGATGATGATGAGCTGGTAGCACTGGTTATACTTAAGACTTCCCAACACTTTCCATAATAAGACTCTGTTTTAGTTGATTATAATTTTGCCAGACTTCAATCTTTTGAGCTGAAATTTTCCATACTGGGTGGTTACCTCCAGATTAGTGGTCTCCAACCTTTCTATGCCAAAGATCACTTTTTGAATTTAAGGGCAAAATAGGATCTGCCCTGCCCATTCCCCAAAACCCCTCCCTGTTGACTCCATCTCCCACTCCCACTCCCCCATCACTCACTCTCTCCCACTTTCACCAGGCTGGGGTTTGGGAGGGGGTGTGGGCTCTGGGCTGCAGGTGAGGGGTTTGCAGTGTAGGAGGGGCCTCTTGGATGAACCTGGGGCAGGGGTGCAGGAGGGGGTGAGGGGTGCAAGCTCTGGGAGGGAGTTTGCATGCAGGAGGGGGCTCTGGGCTCAGGCAGAGTGTTGGGGCACAGGAGGGGATTTGGGGTGCTGGCTCTGGAAGGGGGCTCAGGGCAGGGGCCTTGGGGTGCAGAAGGGGTTCCAGGTGCAGAGGGTTATGGGAGGGGGCACAGGGTTGGGGGTTAGGGTATGGCCTCCCACCAGGCTGCACTTACCTCAAGTGGCTCCTGGTCAGCGGCACAGTGAGGCCCTGCCTGCCCCAGTCCCATGCTCTCCTAGAAGGGGACAACGTGTTCCTGCAGCCCCTGGGTGGGGACAGGACGGGGGACACATGGCTCTATGCGCTGCCCCTCTCTGCAGGTACCACCCTTGCAGCTCCTATTGGCCAGAGTTCCCTGTTTCCATCTAATGGAAGACGTAGGAGTGGTGCTTGCAGGCAGGAGCAGTGTGTGGAGACCTCTGGCCACCCTCCCAACCCCCGGGGCACAGGAGTGTGCTGGCTGCTTCTGGGAGTGCATCGGGTAGGGGCAGGCAGACAGTGAGCCTGCTTTAGCAGCAGCAGCCCCGCTACACCACCAGAGATCATGATTGACTGGGAGAGTCTCCAGGAGCGACCAGTCAATCACAATTAACCAGTTGGTGACAGATTTTTTTTTTTAAGCAAAGTTTTAACAAAAATGGTTCAGCCATTTCAGAGAACAAGATTGGAGGATAATATGTTTTGCCCATTGTAACCGGGCGTGACTTACCCCTGCAGTGCCTCCTGCTGGTCACTCCTGGGAATTAGCTCAAATTTGCAGCTGGAGCACCCTCTGCAGGCCAATGATCTGCCTTCTGCTACTAGCCCTGTGTCCCTCCCTGGACTCCAGTGCCCCTTTTACATGGGGTTCTGCCCCCTGGCAGTAATCCCTTTCTCCTTAGGGTTTCCCCTCCCTGGGAACCCCCCCCACTCTATCCCCACTTTGCCTCAGGGTCTTGGCAACTGCCCAGTCATTAGCTAGCCCCACACCCTGGGGCAGACTGCAGTATTAGCCTCTCATCATCAGCAAAGGGGTTTGGACCTGCTGCCTTGGCCTACCCCTGGGTTGCACCCTGCAACCCCAGTACCTCTTAGCCTACTCCTAGGCCGCAGCCTGGGGCTTTCCAGGCAGGAGCTATGCTGCCTTCCCCAGCCCTGCTTCACCCTAGGTACCTTGTCTGGTCCCTTGCAGCAACCAAGCCCTTCTCCCTCTGAACACAAAAAGAGACTCTCTGGGCTCCTGGCTTCTCTGCCCTTTTATACAGGTCTGTGGCTCAGTTTGGGGCATGGCCCCAGCTGCTGCCACTTCCCCCAATCAGCCCAGCCTAAAGGCTGCTTTCTCCAGCTACGGCCCCTTCCTGGGCTGTTTTTAACCCCCTCAGGGCTGGAGCAGGGATCCACCCTGCTACACCCATGTTAAAAAAAATTTCTCTCCAGCCCTCATCTTTTTTGTCTCTCCTCACATGGAAGCTGTTCCATACCCTTGATCATCTTTGTTGCTCTTCTCTGAACCTTTTCCAGTGCTACTACGTCCTTTTACAGATGTGGCAACCAGAACAGGACACAGTACTCAAAGTGTGGGTGGATTTATATAGTAACATTATGATATTTACGGTTTTATTTTTATTCCTTTCCTAATGGTTCCTAACCTACTATTAGCCTGTTTGACTGCTCAATGCACAACTGCAGAAGTTTTCAGAGAATATACATGGTGACTCCAAGATCTCTTTCTTGGGTAGTTATAACTAATTTAGAACCCACCATTTTATATGTATTAGTTGGGATTATTTTTTTCCAATGTGCTTTAATCAGTGCTAAATTTCATCTGCCATTTTGTTGCTCAGTCATCCTTTTTTGAGAGATCCCTCCATAATTCTTCAACGTCTACTTTGGATTTTACTGTCTTCAGTAATTTTGTATCACTGCAAACATGGATGGCCACTTCGCTGTTCACCCCTTTTTCCAAATCATCTATGAATATGGTTAACAGCACAGGTCCCAGTACAGATTCTTGGGGGACCCCATTGTTCACCTCTTTCCAGTGTGAAAAACTGACCATTTATTCCTACCCTTTGTTTTCTATCTTTCAACTAGTTACTGATCCATAAGAGGACCTTCCCTTTCATCCTATGGCTACATAGCTTCATTAAGGTCTGTCACTTAAAGGTCTTGTCAAATGCTTTCTGAAAGTCCAGATTACCCTTATCCACATGCTTGTTGACACCCTCAAAGAATTTTAATAGATTGGTGAGGCATGATTTCCCTTTCCAAAAGTTGTATTGACTCTTAACAAATCATGTTTATCTGTGTGTCTGATAATTCTGTTCTTTATTAAAGTTATAACTAATTTGCCTGGTACTGAAGTTAGGCTTACCGGCCTGTAATTGCTAAGATTACCTTTGGAGCCCTTTTTAAAAGTCAGTTACACTAGTTACCCTCCAATCATCAGGCACGGAGGCTGATTTAAGCAATAGGTTACACTCCATAGTTAGGGCATAATTCTGTAGTTTGATATCTGAGCTCCTTCAGAACTCTTGGTAATACATGATTGCCCCTAAGGCTGTGGGAGGCATTATGGAAGGTTTGCATGAGCTCCCTTCGGCACAGATCACTGGCCTCAGATCTGGGGGTGAAAGGAAGGGGAATAGTTGTCTGTACGTAGAGGTGTGTGTGTAACTGATCGTATACCAAAGGGTTCTTTTTAATTAAATGTTACGTTTGAAATTTTTCAGAAAAGTTTTTACAAAAGAATCATTATTAATGATAAGAAAATACTTTCGCAGCAGCTGAAATAAATTCCAGAAACCCTCCCCAGCAAATGTCACAAAATCTCCTTATACACTCATCCCACTCATGCGCATAGGCGTCAACTCCGTGGATGCTCTGGGGCTGGAGCACCCACGGAAAAAAATTGGTGGGTGCTCAGCACCCACCGGCAGCTCCCCGTGGCCCTGCCCCGCCCCCCTGCTCCAGCTCACCTCTGCCTCTGCTTCCGCCTCCTCCGTAGTGTGCTGCCGCATGCTGCTTCTCCCCCTTCCCTCTCAGTGCTTGTGATTTGTGGGGCAGAGAGGGATGGGGGAGGAGAGGGAATGCTGTGCGCTGGGGGAAGAGGCGAGGCCAGGGTGGGGATTTGGGGAAGGGATCCAACAGGGGCAAGGAGGGGGCAGAGTTAGGGCAGGGACTTTGAGATGGGGTTCAAATGGGGGCGGGGCCAGGGATGAGGTGGAGCTGGGATGGGAAAATGGGGGGGGGGGGCACCCACCGGCGCCGGAGAAACTTGACGACTATGCTCATGTGGATCAGATACTTGAGGCCATTAAGTCATAGCTAAGGTGCATGTGTGGGGAGACTTTAGGGTGACCAGACAGCAAGTGTGAAAAATTGGGACAGGGAGTGGGGGGTAATAGGAGCCTATATAAGAAAAAGCCCCAAAAATCGGTACTGTCCCTATAAAATCAGAACATCTGGTCACCCTAGGAGACGTGCATTCCTGGTGCCCTTGTTCTGTAGATAAGCAGAATCCTGTCCTTTCCAGCATCAGTCTGGTCCCTATCTGGGGAACTAAATTAACTTAGAAAACAAAAAACCAAGCACCAAAGAAAAAGCTCAGCTAGTTTTTAAAGAGCTTTGAGCATGGAGGCTAGAAAAATGTATATTAAATTAAAAAATTATAAACAGTAAAATGAATTAAACTCACTAAAAGCGAGGGCATTTTAAGTTAAAAGACACTTCCCCACACCATCCCCAACCTTAGGAAAAAGTCAAGTCATAACATTCATCTTCAACACATTATGACTACTTAGATGTGTCCCTATCATATCATATGAATATAGCCTAGAGGCTTTAATAAGCAAATCTTTTGGAACAATTTTGTAATGTACTTGCTACAATATATATATAGTGCATAATGAAAAAAATTACTGAACAGGTCCAGTATTGAATTTTAAAATTTTAGTGAATTGACTATTAAAACAAACAAAAACTGAACCACCGTATAAAATGCAGCACTAAAAGAAGCAATCCACAGTAGGGATTATGTACTGGCTAAACTGGATTAGAGAAAAATTTACAGGTTTTTCTCCTTAAAGCAGCAGAGGGACAGGGAGGAAAGAAACTGTTTTTTCATCCAACTTGAAACAAAAGCAAAATTGATCTTAGTGAGACGGAGTTAGTAATGGAGATGTTGACAGAGCATTTACTGTATCAGTGCTAACCAGCACTATGCTAGTCATATACGTCAGTGCAAGGGGTCAGACAATGCCAATTATGCTCCTAGTGTGCATGGCCTGGTTCACAATTATTTAATTATCCATGAGTATTTATATGAGTTAAACAAGAATTCTTTTCTGTATGGACTGCACAATGGTCTGTTTCATCCATTCACATACCCATATACATCTGACAAATGGATGCCTATGATTCTGTTTTCCTCTGATTTACATTCACGAGTGCTGATTTTTCAAAATAGTTACATTTTATATCAACAGTATCGGAGGATGATGTATGGATCTTCCCTTTGTAGAGAGTGAACCTAATGTAATAGGTCCTTTCCATCTTTAAGGGCATGTTTACACGTACAGTGGATCAACATTGCAATGATCGATCCACCAGGGGTCAATTTAGTGGGTCTAGTGAAGACCCACTAAATCGACCACAGATCGCTGTCCCATTGACTCCAGTACTCCACCAGAACAAGAAGCATAAGGTAAGTCGACCCAGCCACAGTGTAGACACATGCCACAATAAGTTGACCTAACCTACGTTGACTTCAGCTACATTATTCATGTAGCTGGAGTTGTATATCTTAGGTCGACGTAACCCCATAGTGTAGACTTGCCCTAAGTTTCAATATAGACCAAGTAAATCCAAAGTAAACACGCTGATCCAAGAAGGCAGAGGAAAGGAATATTTCCCCCTACTGGTCTGTTTTGGAATGCTTCTATTAGGTGAAGGTGGGAAAGTACTACAGGTAAAATACTTTCCCTGCCCCAACAAAAAATCGTGTTTTTATGTGTCAGTATGTAAATGTGTTATTTCAGGCTGGGAACTGATGCAGAGCTTACATTTAGCTCTTTTAATCAATTTTCATTAATATTAATAGAAAGAAATTAAACTGCAGAGTTTCAGCACAAGAGTATTAGGAATGTGCTGTTTAAAGTTAATAATGGCTGTCTGGTACCATAAGCATCTTACAAAGATTAAAAAAAAGGCAATATTCAGTGTTGGAAAACATTTAAAATGGATTATATAGTAGAGCTGGGCAGAACCAGATTTTTCATTTCACAGGGAGTGCTGAAAGTTTGAAACATTTTCTGTTTCAAAATAAAATGAAAGCAAAAAGCTTCATAATTCCCCACAAAATGAGCTTCCAGAGGAAAAAATGGTGATAGGTCAATTGCAGTGCTTTGTTGCAATACAATCAAAATGTTTTGTTCCAGTTTTGACTTTTATTTCTTCTATGTTACATTTATATATACAGAGAGAGAGAGAGAGCGAGAGAGAGAAATAACAGAAGTAATTTCAAAACAGAAAATAGATATGTTCTGTTCTGAAAAGGTCGATATGGAATATTTAACCTTATAAAGATGTTTTTCATTTTTTCTTTTGAAAACTTTTCCTGAAATAAACACATTTATGGAAAACAATTTGCTTTTAACAAACAGGCATTTTCTGACAGAAAAACATTCTGTTGGAAAATTTATGACCAGCTCTGTTGTGTAGTTGTCATACTAGAGATGTCACAAGAACCACCCTCTCTCCCCCACAAAAAAAAGAAAGAAAGAAAAAGAAAAAGATTTGGGTATATCTAAATGTAGATAGAAAGTATCTGGCCTTTCACAGAAGGAACTTGGCCACTTATAGACAGCTAGCCTTCCCGTTAACCTGGGGCACTGTGCCATCATGTTTCTGATCCTCAGGTGGGAAAGTACCATCTGTGATAGTAGAGATGATGTCTAGAAATACTGTAGTTGCATCGCAGAAAACACTCACTGATTCAGAAGTCCTTACTCAAGTAAACGTTGCGTTCAAGTCAATGAGAGTCTTTTGTGAGCTAAGGAGTGCCAGATCAGGGCTAAGGTGCATTATATTACTCCTTTTGCATTGTTAGAGCACAGTAGATTGGCAAGAGAGAGCTGACAAACATATCTAGGTGCAAGAGAAGTGTGGAACTCTGACAATATCTAATTATTGAGATGATTTCCCTTCTTTTACAAAACAAATTCTTTAAACATCAGATAGTTTATCAAGTATAAACAAACCAAAATTGTGTCATTATTTTCTAAATATCATAGATGTGATGAGGGAGGGGAAATCATGGTACCTTGCAAGTCATACTACAGTAAGATTTAAAAAAAAATCTAGATTTGCATTGATCTTTGGATGCCAACATTTTTAAGCACTTCATATAATCAAATGTATTGTTTCCTTTTATATTTCAGCTGTCTTGATGTGTAGAATTCAGTTTCCTCTAGTACTGTAAATTGCTGCCATTATAGCCAAATAGGTTACTCCAGAAATTCTTAATTGAGAAGTTTTAATGATGTTGTAGATGATAGCTTCATGTCTTTCAATGCAAAGTAATATTTTTGGCCATCCTTGTACATGCGCACTGAGGTTCCTGCTGTCAGCTCCATACGGAGGCCCTGAATGACTGGTAATTTTGAAAGGGGAAAATAATCGCAGCTAGCTTCCTTATTATAAAAGTGTACTTTTAAAAACATGTGCCATTTATGGTCCCAATTCTCCAAGATGCTGGGCCCTCTCAACTCACTTTAATGGGAAGCCACTCTAGGGAGGGCATGAAATCTGAATGGAGACTGTGGGCTCACTAGACTCCATATTCAGATCCACAGACTGATAAATGCCCTGGCCATTTTCTGATATTTGTTTTTTTTCCTTTGTTTCTAAAGAAATTAAATACAAAAACAAAGCAGAAGAGCCTCAAAAAGTTAATGAACTACTTGGCCACTTTCATGCAACATTAAGTGGAGATGGGACAAAACTGAAGGCACTTGGTTCTGAGGTTCTGAATTTCAGGGCAGGGGAAATTTGGCTGCAGATCAAGCATTTTTGGGATTTCATTCCAAGGCTTTGTTCAGATGAAGCTAAAATTGCATGAGACCAACTGACTTTGTGAGACTTGTGCAATTTGGACCCCATGGTCCCACAAAAACATTTTGTGAGATTACAGTGAGCCCCAGCTCTGATTTAACTTTTACTCTGATCCCCTTAGCCTAAAGCTCATCCAGATCTTAACAGCACTTCCTGGGCCCATCTGTAATGTTAATAGATATGTGTAAGGTCCAGGAGGGGTCAGGTTTCAGTTCCTGTGAGAATAATAACTTCATATTGCTTGCCTTTGGGGTGTTTAAAATCCTCTTCTTCACCACTTAGCCAGACAGTCGGCCATAGCGATCATTCGCCATTTGGGCCATTCCTACAAAAATGTAATAGTACAGGTTTGTTAATTTACCCTGAGAAACATTTTTAGGTGAAAAACAATAACCTGGGAACTGAGCTCTTGGATGGTGAAGCAGACTGTGACTGAACCAGCTGCCTGAATATTGACACTCTGATTGCCAGCTGGAAGAGCAGTCAACCAGATTGTTCTAGGTGATTGCTTTGACCCTCTCCTTCTTAACCCCCACCCACCAAGCACATTCCCAGGGTAAACAGCAGGTTATAATTAGTTACTTGTTATGTTAAACGTTTGAAACACACAAAAAAAGGGAACTTGAAAATGAAGTTCTTAAATAAATTAAAAGTATTAGCAACTTAACACCTTTTCATATGTCCCTTGACTGACTAAGATTCCTTACAGTGCATTGAACATTCCTAAACAGGGTCAGGTTGGGGTAATACTGGGAAGAGGGGACCTTAAAAGGGACATATTGGTGCTGGTGGTCTATTATTATTATTCTCCAGTAGAAAGAAGCTTAAAGAACCATTTCAACATATTGTACTTAGGACTGTTCACATCACATACTTAGGACTTTGTTTCAGCAAAGGTTGTTTTGTTTTGGATGTACAAAGTGTCTATCTGTACTTTTGGCATGTTTGTTTCAAATAACAGAAAAACCTTTGCTCCAAATTCATTAAAATTAACACTGAAGGATGCCTATCCAAAAGTGAGGCTGCTCTTGCTCTGTTTAATCTGATAGCTGAAATATAGCCAAATCTAGTTCTCTTTAGGCTTTTCAGTGCTGGACATTTAGTTACACAGCATCTATTCTTGGGAGACTTTGCTGGGCTTCTCATTAAATCCTCCTTGTTTTTTAATCCAGCTTGCCCTATTTGATGGGTTTCAATGGGAGCACAATAGCAGCATTGCATGTAGGGACGCTGCCTATTCATTCCAACAGACCTACATTTGCACAGTCTAAGAACTTCTTTCCATAAGTCTGAGTAGGAACTATTTGTTGCACACATTGTAGCTGTCACTTAGCAACCCTCACTGCAATGGACACTTTCCAGCTGCTGAAATATTAACTCCAGTGAGCATTATGAAGGTGAGGAAAGACAAAAATCATCCAAGCCAAAGGACCGAATGAGTTTTGTCATGTAGCATGTGCCATATCTACTGTGTGCAGAAATCTTTAAAAGCAGATTCCAGCATTTCATTGGCTAACTAACTAGATCCTCTCTAACAAAATCAATTTAGCCCAGAAGCAGGCCAGGTGGTGTTTCTGCCTCTGTCAAATTTGTGCCGGGGAGGGGAACTTTAATTTCAGCTAGCAGTTTCATTGGTACCCTGCCAGCTGAGGTGGATATAGATGTACTCCATCAGTGCATCCTAAGGCTGCCCTGGCACATCCTCTGTGACAGCACAACTCTGGTTCTGGACTGCATTACCCTCCCCCACTACCTATGGTGTTCCCAGCAGAGAGGTGTGGCCACCTTGTATCATCACAGCCTTTCCATTGGCAGACTTTCTGAAGCCAGGAGTCATGCAACTTGTTTTATACCAGCAAAACCAGCTAGCCCTTTAAATCATAAAGGCAGCTTCCTAAACATGTCCATTTACACGTAAAAAGAAACAAATGAATTCCCTTCGATGGGTGCATGCTTTCTCTGTCTCTCACAGACTATAGTATAGTATGAAATTTGGACTTCTCACTTCTCAGAAAGGAGTTATTTCTTAATTTTCATTTTCACATGAACCAAGTCTGAAAAGAAATGCCACTAGCCCACCCATCAGATACACTCCCTTTGATTCACGGGTGATTGGCCAGCAGCAGTCCAGATATATAGTTAACATATAAGTCATTTTCTGCCAGGAGGGCTTCCTAGAGAAATGCTGATCCATGGGCCCAGGTGAAAGATAACAGCACATCAGTCCCATCTATTGCTGTGCTTTGGCATAATCAACTCACAGGCCTGACAACGTTAGTGTTGATTATAGTGGCATTGTAGATACATCTGCATAAAATGGGCATCTATAAATACAGACAAGTTTACATACAGGAGCTTACTCTGGGTACAGCACTGTTTTTACAGTGACTGCACATTCTTCTACTTAAAAGCCATCCAATATGAGTGTCATTAAGAGGTGTATAAAAAGGACAATTATTTATAACCACAAGTAATGCAACTGGAAGCCATGGGTTTGCAGCTTCCAGTATGTTACAGCTTATTATGTACTTCATTGAGGATTTGGGAAGATTCCTCAATTAAATATTATCTACACAGTCACACACTTTGCTTCATTTTTCTTAAAGAAAACTTGACAGGTTTTCACTCAGTTTTATCTTGTGACAATTGTAGAAGGAGGTTCTAGAGTCAAGGAAGCATGCCGAGCATTCTGATTTTTCTGCATGTCTTCGTAGGAGTCACTGTCGCACCATGTCTTTGTGGATGCAAGCCACATAGAAAGTGAGAATAAAAGTTAACAGACAATTCCTGCTCTCTGTGTTCATGTGAGTAGCTCCACTGAATTCATTGGGACTACTCATATGAGTAAGAAAAGCAGGATGTGGTGCTAAAAACTTAACGAATGTGAGTGTTGCAAACCTTTTAGATAGTATCAGAGGGGTAGCCGTGTTAGTCTGAATCTGTAAAAGCAGCAGAGAGTCCTGTGGCACCTTATAGACTAACAGACGTTTTGGATCATGAGCTATCGTGGGTGACATTCATCTGACGAAGTGGGTATTCACCCACGATAGCTCATGATCCAAAATGTCTGTTAGTCTATAAGGTGCCACAGGACTTTCTGCTGCTTTTACCTTTTAGATATGCATTTCAAAGCATCACATTAATCGTGAACTTCTAGTTCTTTTGACAGACTCTCTCTGCCTCCCTACTTGTCAAACAGAGCTTGAATAAAATTCAGAATGCCTAGCAGAGTCTAGGTACTAGGGTTGGATCCTGCAAGGTCCAAGCCGAGCATGGTGGTCCTGATTCATCAAAATACTTAAACACATGTTTAACTTTAAGCACTTAGGCAATGCCATTGAAGCCCCATTAAGAAAATGAATAAATTAACAAATCATATCTCATATAGGCTAAGTCTACACTAGGGGTAGGAGTCGACCTAGGATACGCAACTTCAGCTACGTGAATAGCATAGCTGAAGTCGGCGTACCTTAGGTCGATATACCTGGCTGTGAGGATGGTGGCAAGTTGACCGCTGCCACTCCCCTGTCGACTCCGCTTCCGCCTTTCACGTGCGGTGGAGTTTCAGAGTCGACGGCAGAGCGATCAGGGATCATTTTATCACGTCTACACTAGACGTGATAAATCGATCCCCAATAGATCGATCACTGCCCGCCAATCCAGCAGGTAGTGTAGACATACCCATATAATTGTGGGTGGGGTTTTGGGTCCCAGTTCGCCCAAGCCACTTTGAAAATCAGCCAGTATTGATACTGCATATCCTGAAAAACATGCAGCTGAAGAATTCTCCACTCTCTTAGCCTTTTTATTCTATAGTAAGTATAAAAGGGAGAGTTAATTGTTTCAGAGTATTCAATCACTATCTCACAAGAATGAAGGGAAGGAGAATTTTAAAGAAAAAAGTATTACTTTCCTTTGGCTCCTCAGACCATCCTCCTAAACACAGAAATGCCTGCAGGATACAAAAACAGTCAGTAGTTTGCAGGAAGTTACTAATAGTCCTGATGTTAGAATTGGTTGAAATAATTTGTTCTGTACAATGGAAAAAATCTGCTCTCATAATGTGGAAGAGTTACTCTTCTTCAGGAGAGGAGACCTTATGTGCAGGAATGCACCCTGAGGACCATAATAATATGAAAAAATGAATGACATCATCCTGGAACAGCTCATGGGAGACTTGCAGATGTTATTGTAAAAAAATAATGACCTTTTTATATTCCAGAAAAAAGCATGGAAGGATAAAGTCATGCATTCAGAATGAATGACCTAGAGCCACCATATACTAAACTGTGGGCGGGGGGGGAACCCACTTAGTTGATTTTTGATATATAGATAATATCTTTTGCTTCAGCTCTGCTGTAGCCAGAGTTTGCACTTCAGCCTTTAATCTACTATAGTTTAACTATCTAGAGAATTAAATTAATTTAGCCCTTTACTTGGTTACATGTTCTTCTTTCTCTTTTAGCATTCCTAGATCCGTATTTTGGTAATGTTCATGCTATCAATTGCCCAGGTAAATTATTTTTTAATTATCTAAGAACACTGGAAAATATCCATGAATGGAAAAACAGGAGTTGAGCTGCCCAGCTATACTGAAAACCCACCACACTGAAACCCACTGTCAAAGATATGTTTGGACTCCATCTTTGGGCCAGTCTGGGATGATTCGTCGCAAAGGATCTTGAACACCCCTAGTCTATTTAGAACGAAGATATGGTCTTAGGAGATGTTATTATGGCAACCAACCACAGATTTTTGGCTATACAAATAGACAACATTCTGAATGAATGAATGTCACTTGAACCTACCAAGATTCTAAACTGATTAGGGCAGGTGAGCCAATGTGTGTCACTTACAAAACGAAATATTTTTGTATTTTCAAAGAAGCAGGAATGTTATTTAGCAGTACATGTGGGTAGGACTACAGCAAATATATTCCATGCTGCCCTTCTGATTTTATTTCCAGTCTCCTCTGCAGTGAGGATAGCAAATAGAGGATCATTGCTCTAATTCAGTGCCAGATTCCATTCTATTTACTTTCAATTACATGTATTTTTTTTCAAGTTTATAATAAGCATCTCATCTGCGTAACAGGTCTAACTATTATTTGCAGTGCAGAATAGTAGGGCTTTGGCTTTTCTAGATTTTTATTTATGACACTCAGCAGATTTGTGGCTAACTGTACAACTGTCCCACAAATCTGAATCTTTGTTATCTACATCAATAGCTGTTGGCAGTTATTCAGGCAGTCACAACTCAAACAAGATTCTGCTCTCAAAAGACTTAAAAAAAAATTCCACACTCTACGGGCAACATTTTAATTAAATGACCTCTGCATTTGAGCTAGAGCTTTTGCACATCATCCTTAGAGATTATCTCACATTGTAAACATTAGGATACAGGCAGATGTTCCAACACTCCAAAGTTCAGAGGCGTGTTTGGATCCAGGATTTTGGCTGAGACCATTATACAGATGAATGACATTTCCAAAATCCAGATCCACATCTGGGTGCAGAAATCAAATAATCCTGGAGTTCTGTTGTGCAGTGGTCCTAGGTTTTGGTTTGTGTCTACAAAAATCAGCTCTTTAACTATGCATTTTCAATAACACTTTGCCCTTATATAGCCCTTCTGAGAATCTCACAACAGTTTACAAAAATTAATAAATGTGGCATTGCAGCATCCCAGTGAGGGAACTAGATATTATTTATCTCCATTTTATAGATGGGGAAACTAAGGCACAGAGAGAAATGATTTGTCCAGTGTCTCACAGCAAATCTATGTTCTAGGACCTGGATTCCTCTGTACACCCAGTTCACAAATGATATTTTCACGTGAACTTTCATATGCAAAAATTTAGGTGGAAAATAAGTTGGAGATGCAAACTTTGAGGCCAGGATGAGGTCCCTTTGGAAATTTCTGTGGAAGAAAGAACCTCAATGCACATAGAAGAGTTCTTAAGAACTCTTGAAAAATTTGTGCAAAGCTAATTGATGGCATTTTTCAATGCTGTCTTTTCGGTGGAAAAAGCTCTGAAGAGTGTCCGAGTTTCTAACGGTAACTGGCATGTGATTCAATTTAACACAGGAGGTGCCAAGTGCAAGGAATCAGATTGCATTGGAAGTGCCCCAAACCATTCAGTCTAGCCACAGAACAAGTTTAGGGCCCATACTTTGTTTTATGAAGCATCTCTTTCCATAGCATAAAGTTTTGGTGAAGGTTTGTGATGTCACATTAGTTATAACACTGGAAAACCTGGCATATGCGGCACATCTGCTCAGCTTTTATTCTCTCCGCTTGACTTGAACCCATCATATATACTTGGCATTAGTTCACAACACAGAACACTAGAGGTATTTGGTAATGCTTACTGAAAGGTCAGCCAAGTTTAAAGTAGAACTTAGTAAGATTTGAGTTGAGCTTTGAGTAAAATATTCCAGAATTCCTAGAGCTGGCAGACCAAAGTGGCATTTTGTTTACTAAAAGACTTGAGAGTGACCCTTTGAAATATAAACAATCTGAATGAATGAAAAGCACAGCTAAGACTTATGCAAATATTAGGAATCCTTACAGAAAAAGCATTTATTCCACAAGCTTCCATGCCAGCAAATATTTAGAGTGGGATTTGAAAATGAAAGTGAATTGAATGATTTTTTTCCTTTGAATAATGATCCATAGCACCTAAGTAACTTAGGAGTACAAGTTCCATTGATTTGCATGGTGCAGAAGGTTGGGGTAGGACATCAGGAAACTGTTTATGTCTCTGTGAACCGGTCTGCACTGACCTCAATCCTGGCTCTAGTGCAAGGGTTCTCGCAACAAATTTTTTGGTGGCTTCAGAGTGCGGCCACCAACTCTTGCTGGTGGCCGCACTGACACTTTTTCCTAAAATTATTTATTTATTTTTCCTTAAGTGAATAAAGTGGTATGCACATATATACATCCAATCATCGTAATTTATTTATGTAAGGTTTTGGGGTTTTTTTGCAGACTCAATAAAAATCATGCACAGTTCTCTATTCTTCACTGGACCTAACAGAATAGAGACACAAATAAGGTGTTTTGCACTTTCTTGTCTTTTTTATTGTTTCTTTTGCTTTTTTGGTAAAAGTGATTGTATAACAATTCTGAAGTAAATTTAAAAATGTTTTGGCATAATAGAAGTCCAAATAATAATGAAAAACATACCTGGGTGGCTTAGGTCTGGGGAGGGGAGTGAAGGGGAAGGGACACACGGCTGCGGCTAGCCCGGGGCTCCTCCAGGCAGGTGTGGGGGCGGGTCCTGGGGCTTCAGTGAACCCGGGGCTCTTCTGGCTGCTTGAGGATGGGGTGGGATGCTGAGAGGTTCTCCAGGAGAGGGGCTTGTGGCTCCAGGCAAAGGGGGGCTTGTGGCTTTAGCCACTGCCCACCTCCTGTGTCCCTCCTCCCTCCCCCGCCCACCGCTCACCTCCTCACTCCCCTGCCACAAACACCCCCTGCCAGCCACCAGAACTCCTGCTCGCCGGTGGCTCACCGCTCGCCTCCTCGCTCCCCCACTTGCAGCCAGACCCCCCTGCCCACCTCATCACCCCTGCTGCTGGCTCACCGCTCACCTCTTTATTCCTCCGCCAGGGACCCCACCATCCACCCGCTGCTTGCCTCCTCGCTCCCCACCCCACTCGGCTCTCGCCTCCTCATTCCCCCGGCTCACCTCTTCACTCCTCTGCTTGCAGCCAGACCCCCACCCGCACTCTTCATCTTGCTGCTGGCTCACCACTCACCTCCTCACTCCCCTGCTCACAGACAAACCCTCCTGCCCACTTTGTCACCCTGCAGCTGGCTTGCCACTCACCTCTTTATTCCTCCGCCAGGGCCCCCTACCTGTCCACCTGCCTCCTCACCCCACCCCTGCTCGCCTCCTCGCTCCTCCACCAGGGCTCCCCCTGCCACTCGCCTCGCTGCTCGCTTCCTCACCCCCCCCACCTGCTGCTTGCCTTGCCACTCACCTTCTCACCCCCTCCTCGCCGCCTCACCTTGCTCCTTAAGCATTATGTGCCCCACCTGTGTCTCCAGAGGGGTGGCACACGCAGGAGCAACAGGGATGTAGGGGAGGGGCTGAGGCTTCCCCTCCTTCCCCCCTGCTGTCCAGGAAACTGCTGTGGCCCCAGGGAAATCCCCTGGTGGCCGCTTGCAGCCACAGTGGCTGCATTTGAGAAATGGTGCTCTAGTGAGAGCAGTGGCTCTAACTTATACCAGCCGAAACTGGGCAGAGTGGAGCAGATCTCCACCTCATTTCTAACTCCCTCTAGGCCTGGGCAGCACAAAGGAGCAAGAGTGATTTGAGAATGCAGCCCTCAGATTGTGAACAACCTGGTTTTTGTTAATACACAAAGCTCTGTTTTGTTTCTGCTGTTATCTGTGGCCTCCAATAGCAATTCTTTAACATAAGAAAAGTATTGGAAGGCCAAAACCAACAGGATCTTATAGTGACAGCAAGCACAAATCTGTATTACTGGAGCAGTATTTGTGACAAATTGATTTTGCAAAAGGGGAAATCTATGTGTGGAATATTAGTCACTGGCACAACTGTTCTTAAGTGAACGCACCATCTTTGAACAAATCACTTTTCAGTGCTGCAATAGGGTTGAAGCCTTTCAGGAAAGTTATGATTAATCTCACTAAAGTAGAGCTATACAATGGCGCTTGATATTTGGGTTGTCAATTTTATGCTTGCCATTTCTTTGTCCCTTGCTTATAGGAACTTTCCTTTGTAGTGCAGTGTTGCATATTTATTAGCCTTTTGTGTTCTCTTTTCCTTTGGCACTCTCCCCTTATAGTCTCTATTGTGTGTGTTTTGTGTCTCACAGGGTTTGACTTTGTGAGTGATGGTTAAAGATGTGTTTGAAAATAGAAAGTAAACATAAAAAAAGAAATAATTGCTGTACAGTATATGATCTCTATTCAAAGATAAACCAGTCAATTAATTGGGTAGAACAATTATATTAAATCTGACACCGATGGCCGGTCTACACTATGCGTGCTACAGCAGCACTACTATGTTGCTGTAGTGCCACAGTGTTGAAAATGCTTCCTACATCAATGGAAGGGGTTTCCCCATCAATGTAGGGAATACACCACCTGAGCAAAAGCAGCTAGGTCAATGGAAGAATTCTTCCATCATCCTAGCTGAGTCTACACTGGGGGTTAGCGTGGCTTAACTGAGGTGCTCAGGGGTGTGAACATTTCACACACACCTCCAAGTGACATAGCTGAATCAATCTAAATTTTAAGTATAGATCATGACTGAGTAATAGAAATGGTGGATGCAACCTTTTCAAAACAGAATATGTGACATGGACTATGTTTAATTCAATCTATCAGAAATAAAATAAGGCTGATGTGGAGGTTTTAGTAGAAATAATATTGCTTTCTGTATAGAAAAGAGACCAAAACTGTGATAGGAAACTAGAGAACAAGGGCAGAGGCATTTTTACAATCAAGTTAAGTTGTTTACTGGAAGGACATTTTAAGATTTTAAGCAAGTGTACAAGTTTTTATTAAAATTTTGTACACAACGTCTTGTGTTTTGATTTTTATAAGATTCTAATTACTAGTATGACAAGCAGAATAGGATCAAACGTTTTAAAAGATATTTTTAATTTGCAATTTGATATCAGGACTTATGAACAGTTACTGGGTGGTGAGACTGAGACGTGAGAATTTAGACAAAGATGACTTCTTTTGCATACTGAAATCTTACGGTTAAAATGCTTGAAAAGTTCTCAAGTCAAGTCAGAGTTTTCAGCTATGATGTTACAGCTATGAAATATAATCCTCAAATGATACAGCCATGAGATAAATCTTATCTCATTTCCAGGCAATGGGATTTTTGCAATTTCTAACATATATTTCTGAGAAGTGAAAACAAAAGTGGCATGTGTAAGAGTTGTGTGTTTAAATATATAATATGTTGATTCTGGAGTGGTCTGGGATACCCAAAACCCAACTGTAGAAAAGGGAGTCTGGCTGATTATTTTGAGAGAGAAAATAACCCCTATTTATGTAGGTATATTGCTCAGGGCTAAGAGTGGTTTCCCTGGTTCTTGCACGTTATCATCATAGCCTGTAATGACGACGGTCACAATAGGGTACTTCCTTCATTGCTCTACTGTAACTATAAACAGTGGATTAGAGGGGGTGGAGGGGAGGGAGAATTAAAAAGTTAGACTTATTCCTATAAATTATAAAAATGATGAATTAGTATGTATAAAAAAGCAGGGGATTCAGAAACTGAAGAAGTGAAGCAATATATACAGCATAGAGAAGAAAAAACACCCAATATCTGTGGGGAGAAACCCAAACCCATTCAAAATAATTCCATACTAAATAAAGTATTAAGTGATCCTTAACTAAAGATCAAGCTATAGCAATATTACCACAGCTTCAGTCACTTGGCTCAGAATCCTTTCCAGATGGATTGGGAAACCCCTCCTCTGAACTGCCATTCTGTCAGATAGTACACACGCAGGAATTGTATTAACAGAGCAGTGCAAGCTTTGTCTAAAGGTTTTTTCAGCAATCCCAGCCAGTTTCATTACACAAGTGATTTAGGGCCTGATCCAAAGCCCATTGAAGTCAATAGGAGTCTTTCCATTGACTTCAGTGGGGTTGAATCAGGACCTTAAAGCACGCACTCTTCCAACTCTTGGAATGCCCCTCTGTTCACCCCAGTGTCTAGCTCTGCACTGTGACGTAGCTTCTCTAGTTCCAAAAGATGCTGTGAAACAAAATTTTGGTTTTGCCAGAGACCCCTTCCAGTTCCTCGGTATACAGCTGGAACTCTGTACCTCACACATGGATCATTCAATTCACATCAAGCAGCCACTGTCAAGGCTAAAAAGCCTTGAAGGCATTGTGGAGTCACATAATTTATTTGTCCTTTACATAAATCTGAGGCAGTGTCAGTGTTTCAGACATGAAGAGAGGATTTCTCTGTGGTTTTATTGCAGTTGCTCTCAAATATTAAAAATCACTGACCTTTAAAAACCAGCGGTTGCTGTTATCAAACCTTAATTGGTCAATGCCCCATTTCTGAAATAACAGTGTTTTATTATTGTGAATGAGCCTTTTATCCTCTTGGTAAAACCCAAGTTATTTGTGAGCTAAAATACCACTTTCCCCTCCTCTTGTGACTCAGCCTTAAGGTGTTCTTTTTAAAATAGATGATTGCTAAGGCTGGAAGTATAGCAATTATTTGTCTGATCTACTAGAACAAAGATCAGAGGGGTAGCCGTGTTAGTCTGGATCTGTAAAAGCATCAAAGAGTCCTGTGGCACCTTATAGTCTAGCAGACGTTTTGGAGCATGAGCTTTCGTGAGTGAATACCCATTTCGTCGGATGCATGTTCATCGAAACAAAGAGTAATTTTCTACAGAAGCTTTACTATAGGCTAGGCTAGTTTGCTAAACCAATGAAGCTTTGTTTTTGATAGCTAACAGCCATCACAATACAGAAGTCACCAGGAGGTGTTTGAGGGTTGCCAACTTTCTGATTGCCAAAAACTGAGCACCCTTGGTCCGCCCCCTTCCCTGCGGCCCCATCCTCTTCCCTGAGACACCGACGCCACTCACTCCCATCCCCCCTCCCTTCATCACTCACTCTCCTCCACCCTCACTCTCTCACTCATTTTCCCTGGGCTGGGGCAAGGGGTTGGAGTGCAGGAGGGGGTGAGGGGTGCAGGCAGGGCCATCCCTAGCCATTTTGGTGCCCTACAGAGCCCCCCCCCGGGGGGAGGCTGTGTGGGGCCCCAGGCCTCCACGAGGGGGAGGGGGGCTGGCTTGGGGGGCAGGGGGAAACTGCCCCCAAGCATGAGCCACTTTCTGCCGCCCAGTGAGTGCAGGGCAGGCCTGACCCCACACTCACAAGGCGGCAGGAAGTGGAGTGACTTGGCCTCAGCCTGTTCCACTCTGCTCCCCTGGCTCCCAGACTTGGGGGAACCGCTCCTCTGCACTCACCGGTGGTGTGGCTGGGAGCCAGGGGAGCGGAGCAGGCTGGGGCCAGGTCGATCCACTTACCGCCGCTGCGGAGTGTAGCCCCACCCCCTGCTGTGGGGGTGGAGCAGGGGTGGGAAGAGCTGGGGCTGGGGACATGGGGAAGAGGCAGAGCAGGGGCTGGAGCAGCACGCAGCTGCATAGGGCACCAGGAAATTTGGTGCCCCAAATTTTTTGGTGTCCTACACAGCTGCATACTTTGGGTATGGGTAGGAATGGCACTGGGTAGCACTTAACCTCAGGCAGCTCCTGGCAGCAGCAACATGTCCCTGCACTTTCTGCAGCCCGGTCAGCAGTGCTGACTGGAGTCACCAGGGTCCCTTTTTGACCAGGCGTTCTGGTCCAAAACTGGATACCTGGCAACCCTAAAGTGTTTTGCTACAGCACATAGTCATGGAGAAACTTTAATTCCATTAATCTGCATTTAGCCATCATTATACACAGGGAACAACAAAACCCCAAAACAACAGAAAATAACTCCCAAACAAAGCAGTGACTCTATAGGCACAGCCCACCAAAGGAAGCATGGAACCTTCTATGTCAGGGTTTCTCAAACTGGGGTCCGCAGACCCCAGGGGTCTGTGAGGATACTCGAGGGGGCCCATGAGTCATATCTGGGGACACCAGCCCCGCTGATCAACTCCTCCCTGTCCCTCCCAGTGCCTCCTGCACAACATGGAACAGTTCTTCAGGGGTGTGCAAGAGGCACTGGGACGGAGGGAGAGGAATGGGGATGGGGCATGCTCAGGGGAGGGGGTGGAAAGAGGCAGGGAAGAGGAGGGGCAGGGGTGGAGAAGGGGTGGGAAGAGGTGGGGCCTTGGGGGAAGGAGTAGAGTGGGGGCAGGGTCTGAGCAGGGGCTTGGGAGCGTCCACAAAATGTTTTAAATCAAAATGGGGGTCCTCGGGTTGTTAAAGTTTGAGAACAGCTGTTCTAGGTTATCTAGTCATCTCTGAAAGGCACAGCAGAACTGACTATTTCTATACAGCAACACCAAGGGGTGGGAGGGAAGCATGCGAGAGGGAAGGAGATTGGAAAGAAAGAGCAATTTAGCTCATTAATGTGAAAAAGAACCCATCAAAGTGCCACCTTCTTTCATCCTTCCTCCTTTGCCAGCCTTTTCTTGACCTAAGGACTGGAGGCTTAAATCAAACAGTCAGAATGAATGATGAAATGGCACAGTCTGTGTAAAACAAAAAAAGGGGCTGGTGAAAGAGGTAAAAGGGGGGCATCATCTGGAGGCAACAGAGAACACTCAGCTGTTTGTTTCCTTGTCACAGAGCCTGGTGTTTGAAGAGCCCTGGTGGGAATAGAGACTCTCTTCACTTTATAACAATAACCAGAGCCTGTAAAGCTCCTGCATCTTTAAAGTATAGACCCTAATTTTATGGTCAAGGGGAAGGAGAGTTGTGAGGACACCAGAGGAACGAAGAGACAGCAGTTGTCCATCATCCTTTGAAAAGGAGCTGGACAACAGTCAGAAATAAAGTTTTAATATTGGCAGCTGGGATGGCTAATTTTGATTAGGCACTCATAGCAGAAGGAGCACAGCTTAAGAATTCTGCAGTAGCTCGGATGAAATGTTTAGCAGCTCCTGCAGTTCACAAAGATGAAAACGGAGCTCCATAGAAACTTTTAAATTAAACCTTTTAAATGCCCTGTTATTTTTAAAGGGAGGCTTATGCATTTTATCTGTCAGTTCATTGTGCAGAGTCCCTAATACACTCAGTTTTATTATTTATGATGAGGTTAAACAAACCACACCAAGCTTTTCCAGGTTTGGGATTTTGATTAACCTGTAAAATAAGGCCATTTGCAAAGACAGAAGTCCTACCAGAGTTTTGGGACATATGTGTCACTACAGTGCCTGCTAGAATGCTAGACTTCTCCCATGGCATTTTGAATAATATGTAAAAATGTGATCCAGCCTGAAATGTAGCTACTAGGTGCCAATGTGAAGGTGCGTGCTCTGAAACAAGAGCACAAAACAAATCGAAAAAAAGAAAAATAAAAAGTTGGTGGTTTAACTTTTTGTTTATTCTTAAAGTTATAAAGCCTCTTTTTCCAATTAGACAAATGCGGCACTGGTAATTGTTAATGTACAGCGTAACTGATGGTCTGGACTTCAAAAAAATTTGTTAATCCTCCAGATGTATTGTGGACTAATGAGACTCATGCAACTACAACTCATCTGGATTCTCAAATTTTGCACACTTATGTTCCCCAGTATACCATCTGCATGTTAAGAATGCAAATATGCAACTGCTGACTATGATTTATCAGTCAAATATATGCTTGGTGTAACTCCGTTGACTTCAGTAGAGCTGTATCAGGGATGTAATTGCCCCGAGTCCATGCAGTTGCAGTTCCAAAGGAACAATTATAGTATGTATTGTGAATGGGGATTAAGGATTGTGCATTAAAAGAGATTTATTTGTTTGCAAAAGGGAAGAAGTTTCTGTAATACATTAAATAAACAATGTATAAAGCTGTGTTGTTGGAATAAATGTGTCAAATTACTTCACATTTTTTCTATCCCTTTAACACACTGCAGAACATACAATAGTTAAGATGAGAAGCCAAATTCACTTCTGCTGTACATCCACTGAAGCCAGTGAAGTTCTACCAGGGATGAATTTGACTTATCATATCTTAACTAAAGAAGGGGTTGAACCAGGAAGTTTGGCTTCAGTTCAGAATTTCCCATAGTTAAAGGAGGAGCTGGAGCTGGGACTTAGGTTCATGATCATGCAGAGTGTGTTGCCTGGTGTTTGAAAACATTTGTGTTTGCTTGCTCTATATTTCAGTTAGGAAAATATGCTGTATGCCATGTGAGGCAGAGCAGTCATAACAATGTGTTTCTTATTTCATTCTAGAGGAATTGAGAGAGAAAAAGCATTCCCAGACTGACAGGGTGTAAGGCCCAAATCCTCAAAGGTATTGACGTGCATAACTCCCATAGAAATTAGTGGCCATTAGACAGACAGGAGGGGAATGAATGAAGGTGTGGGATGTGATGGGCAGGATGCAGAGACTTAGGCCGAGACTCTCAGAGGTATTTAGGTACCTATTTCCTCCCTCACATTTTAAAAAATGTTTTCATTGCAAGTAATTTTTACATTAGAGCTAAGACAACCATTTCACTCTTTGTGGGGAACTGTGATGTTCTTTTCTACGTTAAAAACTTATTATTTGAAAGTCAATGGCTATAACTATACATTCACGGCATACACCCAGACAAATTAGATAAAACCATATACTCTTGCTGAAAGATTGCAATATATATTCCTGGGGGAATTCTGCACAAAAAAAATAAAAATTCTGCACACAATATTTTAAAATTCTGCAAATTTTGTCAAACCAACAATATAATCACACCAGTTTCAATTATTTTGGTAATTTATTTCAAAATAAATGTCAGCAAGTATGTCTGTAACAACACAGACAATAAAAAAGATTCAGGAAATGTTTTTTGACAAATAGATTCCTTACTAGGCATATTAATACAGAACTCGGAGTAATAATTCATTTAAACTACAATGCAGAACTGTATTTCCCATACTCCTCAGAAACAGTGCAAAAGCTTGGGGGAGTCAGGGGTAACAGAGGAGCTAAGGGAGAGGGAAATAATTGCTGGGAAGGACCGTGAATATGAACGTGGAGGGCTGTTGGATATGGGTGGGAAAAGTATGGAACAGGTTTTGTTGAGGTGGGGGGAAAGGAGAGATTTTTAGGGAGCATCCCCCATGCAGACCCTGGATGACCCCTAGCCTCTCCCATTCAGTCAGGCACATCTGCCCCGTCCCCATGTGTCCCTCCACGCCTGCTCAGACACCACTCCCCTCATCCCCATGTGGCCCTGCACCCGCCTTCTGTCCACATGTGTCCATGCGCTGCCTCCACGTCCCCAGGTTTTTGCATCCCCACTCAGCCACCCCCCAGCCCTATGTGTGGCCCTGCACCGCCACTCCCATTCAACCCCTATCCAGAATGTCCTCCCCTAGTGGCCTTTATGAGCCCTTGTATTACCCCACAACAGCTCCACGATGTCTGTCTCCTGACCTGGCCCAACAGACACTGTGAAGAAATCAGGGTCTCTCTCTTCCCTAGCTGGCCGGGAGCAGCTGCTCTGTTCTAGTGCCCCAGCACCCTCTGGTGGGTAAAAGGCAGAACTGCAGCAGCTTTTCAGCAGAAGCTATTTTCTGCAAAAAAAAAAAATTAAAAATATGCATGGCCCATTAAATATGTGCATGTGCAGTGACACAGAATTCCCCCAGGAGTAAATGTATAGTATTTCTCAGAATTCAGAATGATAACACACAAGAACCACAAATCAGAAAGAGAAAGCAGGCTGGCCCTAAAAACAGAGAGGCACGACTTACTCTGTCTTATTCTAGGCTGGGTGCCTGCAAACTGAGGCGATGTCTACACTACAGCTTATGTTGACATAATTTATGTCACTCGGGGGATGAATAAATCATCTCCCCTTAGCGACATAGGTTACACTGACATAAGCATAAGTGTGGACAGCGCTATGTTGGCATGAGAGTGCCTCTTGCCAACGTAGCTACTGCTGCTTGCAGGGGCTGGAGTAGCTCTTGCTCTTTGGCTTAGAGCAGCTACATTAGAGAGCTTGCAGTGGGGTAGCTGCACTGCTGCAAACTCTCTAATGTAGCCATGCCCTGACCCTGATTGCAGGCTTCCATGCAGAAACTTCTGCCTACCAGCAGGACCAGAGAACCTCCTGAGAATTTAAAATTGTGATCTATCACTTGAACCCAGTTTTCAATACACCACTCCACAAAGAGAGTTCAGACGCATTAGCCAAAGGTAATAGCAATTAGAGTGCTCAGTTATCTTACTTTAGAACTCTGTAGGCAGAGATCTGAATTGTTGTCAGATGTGGCCTAACTCTGCAACACCAAAGGATGATACTGGCAACTGCCTAGGCAAGTCATGCCTAATTTGCAGATATAGTTCACATACTTAGAAAATTAAACAGTGACATGTACACACCCTACCACCTGCTGGTACAGAATTGCCAACATTTTCACATTTGAGTCCCTAGCTCCATATTCAGGTCTGTATACAGGGTTGCCACTCACTGCTAGCACACCTCCTTGCATCTTCACCTGGGAATGTCGCTTTCATTGCATCGGGTGCCCCCCTACAGCTCATTGCTGGCTCTGTGACAGTCCTTCTTCGGGTAACTTTGCCCTCCAGCCAGGTCAATATTTTAGTCCACCCCTTCCAGTGTTATGAAGTCCAAATGTCATCTCTAGACAGTGTTCAGCCCCAGCTTGGGGCTCTATGTCATGATACCGGTGGCTTGGAGGGGACCCCAGGCCCACCTGCTACACCGGGTTCCAGCACAGAGCCTTTATAACCAGCAGTCCAAGTCCTCATTACTAGTCAATGTTGCTGTTTCTGTTTCTCTGGGCTCCTTCCTACCTAGCCTCCCTTTCGTCTCTTGCCTGCTTCTGGCTACGGGCTGGGACTGGGAGAAAACTGTAAAGGGGCAAATAACTATTTCCTCCTCCCTTAACTTCACACTGTAACTCGTTCTGAGTTTTTATTCTGAAAGGATGATGGGTGGCAAGTTGAGAGGTAGGAGGGGAGGGTATAGTTGGTAACCTTTTCTGTCGTCCCCCACATCCAGCCCATCTGACAGAGGCCTCCCATGAATTCCTACCTCCCTGCCCTCCATCCCACTTCAAGAGTCTTGTTTTGTTACTCTAAAAATCTGCTTTATCTAACCACAAAAGAAACAAGATACGGTCTGAGCACAGAACTAGGAATTAAGAACTCCTGAGTTTTAATCTCAGTCCAGATGCACTTAATGGCTCTGCCTCACTTTCTCCATCGATAAAATAAGGTTAATAATATCTACCTACTTGTGAAGATTATAATTTCTAAAGCACTTGGAAGAAAAAGAACTCTAGTAATTTATTAATAGAAACCTGCTGTCAATCTGCTTTTTTCCTTCCAGAAGTAATAGGGAGAGGTTGCTGTGGAATATATTTGAAATCACTTATACACTGCGTGAAAAAATATCTCCGTAACTCATTGCTATGGGATAGCCTTGAGGCCAAGAGTTTAGCAGGATTTAAAAATGATTAGATAGTGATACGGTTAACAAGGATATTAAGAGATTATAATAGCAAATAGTACCAAGAATCTTGGAGTGATACAAACCCGCCTTCATGGCATAAGCAAACCTCTGACTATTGGATGTTAGATGGAACTGTCCCCAACACTGCCTATTGCAGGATTGCTCGCACCTTCCTCAGAAGCATCTGGTCCTGGCCACTGTCAACGGCAGGATATCGGACTAGACAGACCATGGGTTTGATCCAGTATAGCAATTTCTAAAATTAGTATTCTCTGCCTTCAGGGTCATGTTTTCATCATCCATACACTAGATCGTTTTTGACTGACATCAATTGTGTCATCCCAAATCATTTAATCTATCTCAGTTCAATTCTTAGACATCACCTACAGGGGTTACAAACCAGCACACGCTGTTCAAGGTTGTTTCTGTTTTGGTGATGAAATTATCCTTTTGTATTAATGCAGTATAGGCCTGATCCAAAGCCCATTCAAGTCAATGGGAGTCCAGTGTGTTCATATGGGATACTGTAAATCTAATGAACTCTTTTCATTACCAAGAGAACTCTGAATATCAAACAGACATTTACAAAAGTGACCGTTAATCTTTGAGGGAGGTACAGGCAGAAATAAAGTTATTAGCAGTTTAGTTAGTGTGCTATAGTAGTCCTTCCCATGTGATGTAGGTGCTCTCTGAGTGCTTAGAACAAAGCAAAGTCTTGTATCGGACTATAGAGGAGTAAGTTGTGATCCCAGACAACCATCTGCATATCGCCAGAGGTCTGTAGCACAGTCTGCCTCTATGGATTTTCATTTTAGTTCTTGTCATTTATAAAGCATCTCTCCAGTGCTTTTGCTGCTGGAAAATAAATAAAAATACTAAAGAGAAGTAAAATTCAGGTAATAAACCAAGTGTCATAAACTAACTGTCCAACTAGGGCATTCATGTGCAAGTGCATTAGCAGATTCTACCTGTTAGACTAAAACCAAGTTTTAAGGACAGCTTTAGGCCCCCAGAAAAAAGAAAGAGCATTTAAGTACAGCTCGCTGACTTTAAACGCTAAAATACATAATTATTTTGGATTCCAGAGCCTTCACTCACTATACTTACCCTGACATTCTTTAGTAGATGAGTTTATTGCAAGATGTGAATTTAAATTTTATAAAGGAATTTTGCACAAAGCCTGAGGGTTTTTATTTTGCTTTTCTGGATTTAATCAAATGTATAGTATGAACAAGAGTCAGATTTGTTGCATAGAAATGGTGCTGGTTTGATTTCAAGACCACTCACATAGAGATGCTATGTCTCTTAAAAATACTGGGCATGATCTTGAGACATGCTAACTTAGCGCCCTCAGTTCCCACTGACAGTGTTGCAGCCCACTAACTTTAGAGAGAATTGAGTGCACTCAGCCTCTCTCCGAATTAGACCCATTAGTCATAATGAAGTAGGCAATCCAGTTGGTTCCAGTGAAGGAACAGCTACAAGAATCAGCCTGATCAGATTCTAGGCATATTAACAGGGGCGGCTCTAGGCATCAGCACACCAAGCGCGTGCTTGGGGCAGCAAGCCACTGGGGGCGCTCTGCCGGTCGCCGCAAGGGCAGCAGGTAGGCTGCCTTTGGCAGCTTGCCTGCGAAGGGTCCACTGGTCCCACGGCTTCGGCAGACTTCCCACAGGCTTGGGGCAGCAAAATGCCTAGAGCCGTCCCTGCATGTTAAAAAAGATCTTTAAGGCTTGAAGAGACTGAATGCAGGGTCTTCACAAAAAAAACAGTAAAAAGTGAAATTCTCTGAAGCTGGCAGTCACATAAACATGTTATGAATTGGCATCTAGTGTTTTCTCTTACAATATAGTAAAGTTATGATCCCATCAAAAGAAAAGCATCATGATTGCTGCTTCAGCATCACAACATTTCAAAATCCACGTTGTCACATAGGAGATGACAAACTTGTCAAGTAATCCTGTCTCGTTCAGAAAAAGACTTTACAGCTATCAACACTGTTTCACCTCTCAGACTCGGCCATGGGAATATGGACAGCCCTGAAGCTTTAAATGTGGTTTCTTTCCTAAATCCTATGGGAAGCCTTTGGGTCTTTTTAACCCCATGTATATGGTCACAGTCTGAATTTATTATACTGTAAACAGAGGAAATAGCCTGTCTATTCACTCACAAATTACTAACATCTGTTCTGTCTACTGCTATAATGTTCCCTAAAATAATGCACTAAAAAAAATAAAAAAAAAAAATAAAAAACAAAATAATCTTCTGGGATCCCTGTCCCACCCTTGCCCCAGACTGCAGGGCTTAAAAGGGACCAACATATTGTCAAAGTCATTGCGCTGTGCCATTAAACCACAGTTCTACAGATAATCAGGTACTCCATTGGCAAAATTAACTTTAAAGGCAGAATTCTGTGAAATCTGTTAAAAAATCACCCTTCTTAGATACAATGGTGTTTGAAGCAATACATCTTGGAAGGGTATTAGCAGCTTAATCTCTCTCTCTCCACCCCAAAAAATACTTACTGATACATTAAGAAATGGGTGACATTTTATAGGTGAGCAAAATTTTTCTTTATAGAATCTTATGCAGATTTTTTCCCCATCTATATAGGTGTATATCCCAAGATTTATGTTTATTTTCATTTAAAGTGAAACATGGTTGAAACCACCAAATTCTGTCTGGTTTTCAATCATTTTTGAAATCATATTAAACTGCAAGTTTCACACAGTTTTAATGTGACACCATTAATCACCTAAAGTTCACTCAAAACTAGCCCATAGCCGCTTAAAAGTAGAGATCTGTTTATGCTACCAAATTCAGATGTGGATTTTTAAAGACCCCAATGTCTGGGGAGGTTTGGGTGTGGAGCCATCTCTACTTAAAATGGTAAAGATATTTTATTGTTCTTATTATGGCAGGAACAAAAGGCCCCAACCAAAACATGGTCCCCCTTGAACTAGTTACTGTAGAAACTGTCCCTGCCCCAAACTGCTTAAAAACTTCAGTTTGATCTTTTAGTAAAACTGTTTTGCATTTCAAGTTTATAACTAAAACTGGTCCAAGGTGAGCTTCACATTATTTGGGATTTCTCTGCAAACTTTTCACCATATTGTTTAGCTGTTCGATAAAGCTAATGCACCCCTGTCATTTTATGTTAGTGTGGAGGTTGGAATGGAAGGAAAATGTGGCAACAGAAGCCCATACACAGCAGAATATACTATCTCTGTATACAACTTAAATACAGTACCTGCATCCCATTGATATGGTATTTCTGGTTTTATAATTGTAGAGGGAACCCTTAGTTCTTCCACAGCTTTGACTAATGTTACGGTTTTGTATATATGTGATGTTGGAAATTAGAATCTGATAAATGACTTCAGACTGATATATGGTATCTGGATAAGCCATCTGAAAGCAAATCTGGCACCAAATCACTTTCTCTGACCAGCACAGTTGAAAATATTGACTGGAGAGCAGCAGATTTTTTCTTTGTTGGATTTATATTCTCTGTAAGATTTTCCTTTTTGATTTGTTCCATTAAGTCTTCGATTTCATTTTAGGAGAGGGGTAGTTTTTTTCTTGACAGAGAACAAATTGCTGTCTGAGGGGCATTACCAGAATAGGCAATCCCAAAACATTACCCTTCCCTCTCGTTTGCATTAAAGCATCTTCTTGATAGTATAAAACTTTGCCACTCTCTGAAACAAGGGCAACAGCTGTGCTAAACACCCACCCCTCAGCCAGGCAGCCATCACCAATAAATCTATTAAAAAACCCTAACTGGATTTGTCATCATACTGGCCTCACACACACACGATTTGAACATGGGTTTGCACATTATGTGTTCCTCTGCAGTACCCTCTTAGCTCCATTAGGAGAATTGAATTAATTATTTTTCTTTGTCATCTTCCATCTGAGGGTCATCAAACATTTTATAAATGTTATTTA
This sequence comes from Chelonoidis abingdonii, assembly GCF_003597395.2. Lineage (NCBI taxonomy): Eukaryota > Metazoa > Chordata > Testudines > Testudinidae > Chelonoidis > Chelonoidis abingdonii. The sequence continues at coordinate 4,152,771 of NC_133785.1, read as the reverse complement.
AGCCTCACAATGTCCCTTGGAGGTGGATGAGATTGAGGCAAGGTGCTTCACAGAATAGAAATGCAGCTAACTTCAGTCATTGCCTGCCTGCTTCATTCTTTTGAGACAGCAGAATGAAGAAAGCAGATCAGTTTACAAACATATCCATGATCCGGTTCCCTGTTCGAGGTCCCTTGACTGAGATTTTAACTAGTGCTGTGAAGCTATGCTAACCAGATTAGTTGAACATGGAGACCAAACTAAATATCAGCAAAAGAAGTTTTGTATGAAATTTAGCCCAAGTGAATAAGCATGTGTCGGTAAATAAGCGGAAGACTTTTGATTTCTGCAGTTCTGTTCTGCTTTGTATAATGGCTAGTGACATTTGGTCTCATTATAGGCCTTCTGGGATGACAAACCTTTGGAAAACCACATGCAGTAGCACCATCATTTCAGATACTAAACAGTGTCTCTGCTCCCCCTCTTCCCCCACTCTCCTGGATTTCTAATGGTTCTGTAGATATCACATTCAGGCTGAAATCTAGCAGTAATAGGAGAGTGAGCAGTATGTCAACCAAAATTCAAGATACAAAAAATCTTAGCTTTTCAATTAGTACATCCCATGCCCATTGAGATTTTAATTTACTTTTTCATATCGCTTTTTAAAATATCATCAGAAAAATATGATTTACATTGAAAGCTAAATTCCTTCAACAAGACGACTTCCTTGCAAAAACTCACGTGCAACCCTTGTGCCTCAAAAGATCTACATTTACACAGGTAAACTAGAGGATTGTGCACACTGTCAGGAGTTACCATATAAAGATACCTCAAAAAGGCTGTACATTGGGACTGAACCTAGGACCCTCCACATCTAAAACACAAGCCTATGCTGGCTGAGCTAAAGGCCCACGTCCATTAACTTGAGGCAAGTGGTGGACTAACTTTTGTGCATGGTCTCTAGCCTCTAAAGGAGGACAAACTCTTACTGTGTTAGCCTGGCTTAGAACTGTATATGCTCAGTAACCCAAAATGGAAATTCGACACTTTGCAAACAAATATGAAGTTTTCCCAAGCCCGCTTGTGCACCTTTGTTGATGTTAAGGGTCAGACTTGTAAACACAAAAACAAAAAAATCATAGTATATAATAAGAGACTATATTTTAATGAACTCCTCAGTTTTGTTCTGTTGCTTTCCCTTTAAACAGTAGTTGACCTCGTATGCTATAGACCCTAGTGATGTCAGTGAAATGACTCCCACTGATTTCAGTGGGCTTTATATCAGATCCTATGTGCACAGCTGTTCCTACCTTAAGCACAACAGGGTGTGTCTCACCTGAACTTCCCAGCTATTGAGACAACAGAATATGACAGCAGCAGAATATAGTTATAATTTCTCAGGATGGAGGTATCTGTTCTCTCATTGATTTATCAAACAACTCACATCAATGCTAAATCCTCTGCCCATCAGTGGGAATGCAGATTTCTGAGGCTTTGACTTGGTCACACCATTCCTGAGTTTGGCGAGTGACAGCTTGATGGTGGCGTCTCTCCCTCCTGGTATTGAGCTGAAATTAACAATAAGAATAGAAATAGTAATAGTAATTAACCACCGAGTTTCAGAGTTGATGCTGTCAAGGTTTCTTTCCCCACTTTGAACTTTAGAGTACAAAGGTGGGGACCTGCATAAACACTTCTAAGCTTAATTACTAGCTTAGATCTGGTAATGCTGCCACCAGCCAGAAATTCAGTGTCTGGCGCACTCCCTGTCCCCCCCACCCCAGACTCTCCCCTCCCTGGGTTGCCTTGGGAGGCTTCACCATTCCCTGGTGAACATAGATTTAAACTCCTTGATCCTAAAACAAGAGGATTAACCATCCTTCCTTCTTTCCCTGCCCCCCACCAATCCCTGGTGAGTTCGACCCAATCCCTTGATCTTAAACAAGGCAAAAATCAATCAGGTTCTTAAAAAAGAAAGCTTTTAATTAAAGAAAGAAAAGGTAAAAATCATCTCTGTAAAATCAGGATGGAAAATACTTTACAGGGTACTCAAATTCATATAGCCCAGAGGAAACCCCCTCTAGCCTTAGATTCAAAGCTACAGCAAACAGAGGTAAAAATCCTTCCAGCAAAAAGAAACATTCACAAGTTGAGAAAACAAACATAAGACTAATCCACCTTGCCTGGCTATTACTTACAGTTGGTTGACACATGAAAGACTGATTCAGAAAGATTTGGAGAGCCTGGATGTACTTCTGGTCCCTCTTAGTCCCAAGAGCGAACGAACAAAACAAAAAGCACAAACAGAGACTTCCCTCCACTAAGATTTGAAAGTATCTTGTCCCCCTATTGGTCCTCTGGTCAGGTGTCAGCGAGGTTTACTGAGCTTCTTAACCCTTTACAGGTAAAAGAGACATTAACCCTTGACTATCTGTTTATGACAGATGCATATGGTCCTGCTGAAGGCTTTCATTGAGGGTCACACATTAAAAGTTTGAAGTCATACATTGCAGCTTCCTAAGACTATAAACCCAGATGAGTCAATAAATAGCACAATCTATAAACAGGGCACATTTAATGAACAATTTTTTAAAAATCTAAGCACCATCCTTCCTCAATAGGAAATCATTTTAAATTTGAGCCCATGTAATGAGACCTTCAGTGTCAAACTGTACATGCCAGAAGGAAACTCCAGGTTCTAACAGCTTATACAAACCTAGATGGAAAGTATTCTGACCCTGAGTCAAATGCTAAACATCTTGATGGACTTAAATTGCCAGAACCTGATGAAATGGGTGCACACAATTAACTCTTTTGGAATGAGAGAAACCATTCAAGTTCTACCTGAAGACAAGCAGCTGCTGGACTTTTTTTCTTAACAGTAATGATCCCCTTTGAACTAACCTTTGATCCAGCATAGCATTTCAAAGGACTGAAGTAAACAGTGCATTTTAAGGGGATGTTTGGGCATTTGCTTACAAATCAGTAAACCATTGCTTTTTACTCGTATGGCTTTCCTATGCAGCTCTGAACCCTCAACTCATGTCACTCTCATAACTATATTTAAATGAATTATTTTGAAAAATTCTGTGGGAGTTCACAAGGGGCTCACAAGGGACTTTCCCAAGCAATCATGCCTTAAATGAAGATACAATTTTAAAAGCATCTGTAACTGATCTGCATGAGATGTTTTTTGCTTCTGTTGCTAATGGACTGCTTGGTTTTTGACTAAAGGTTTGGGAATGAAGGGCTTGGCTTCTCACGTCCAAACAAAAACTCCTGCTAGGAAATGAAGTTTACATTTACAAGTCTGGTCTCTCTTATGCCTGGTGTCTGTCAATTCTGCACTGAAAGTTAATAGTGGCTCTGTCTATTGGCTGCTCCTACTAGATCTGAACTAAAGGTCAGTTCTTTTCCAGGTAGGGTGAGGACCTGAAAACGTGCTACATTTATCTTACATATCCCAGTTCTGCTCAGAACAAATGAAACTCAGTGAGCCCTTCCTGATGCAAACCAGACTTCCTCATGCTCCTGGGATGCTTTCATCAATCCTTCAAAGAGATAAAACTTACAGCTGGCTTAGTTTACAAGCAAGAACTCCAGTTATTTATTTAAATGACCCTTCATGCCATATGATGTTTATGCTTTGGTGCCCTGTTTCAGAATTTACAGTTGGGGCTTCAGCCAAAGCAAATGGCATCCTCTATGACAGGGAATCGTTGCATGCGAAGTACTGACAGCACCCACACAAAAGTTACTGATTGTGATACAGAATTAGAGAATTACATATTTGCTGAACTGTGTGACACACTGCACAGTGTCATGTGATTCTATAATGAAAAGCCTCATCACGACTACATACAAGCAACTGAACTGAGTTAAGATTGTCATGAGAACTTTAATTGATTTTTTTTTAGCTTCTTTGTTCAAAATTTGAGGCTTACTGTTGCATCAATATAGCTTTTTGCTCTTTGATGATACCTGATTTTTTCTGTTTAAAACAAAGAATTTATTTTAAAAAAAGTATTGCATTTGCTATAAGGATTTACTATTGCTTTGTTTGCAAACTACCCAATAGTTATATCAGATAAAAAAAAGCATTCCATTTCCAGATGGGAAATGCACAGAGACTATATTAAATCTCTTCTATCAGGAAAAGGTGGCAAAGACAGCAGACTTGGTTGGGGGACTAAATCTGAAAACAGTCTCAGCTGTTGAAGTATGCTGGGCCTGATGGATTCTGCTTTCATTTACCCTATTGATTTCAACTGAATTTCTCTTGATCTACACTACTTTTAGTCTAGTCTTATACCAACCATTTAAAAGTATGTTAAGTCACATCTTAAAGATCCTAGCAAGACAAGCTCTTTTTAAACCTCTGCCCATCATTTTACAGAGGTGTACATATTTTAATCAAACTACAAAAAGCTAGACCTTTTCTTAGTATAATCTCGAGAAACAAAAATTAAAGGAGCAGGATTGCCAGCTGACTAGTATGATACAGAGTTTTCTTAACAATGTTTTAAAGGCCTGAGGTTAGTGAGGATTTTATTTTAAATATTATTTTAAGGACCTCATAACTTCAAGAAGGTACTCTACTAAAATGCTTGGAATTAAAATTATGAGAACATTCATTCTATACCCATTTTCCCTTGAGAACTGAGCACAAGATATGCATGTGAGCCATTCCTAACCATTCTCAACCTGACAACACACTCACCCCTTTTCTAAAAACAGAGTAAATAAAGTAAGGTTCAGCTCAAACCTTCTCCTCAGGTTTGGCTGCTACTAGGGTTCCTCTCTCAGAACTGTTCAGCCCACATCCTAGATCTTCCTTCCCTAAAGGACCTCTTCTACACCTCCTTTTGACCAGGAGGGGCAATGAATCCCCTCTCTCTGCAAGTTCGCAGAACCCATTTAACTCTTCCATAGCAACACTTGCTAACAAGGTGGGATGTTTCAGACAAACATTACAAGCCAATTACAGCGCTCCACAACAAAGCATAGAACACTGACCAATTTCTTAATGGTTGGTGGGAACTGGGAATTGTAAGGGTTTGCAGGGGAGTCAGTGAGGGCTTTCAAATCGGAGGATTAGAAGGTTTCTGGTAGCAGAGACTCTTAGGTAGATCAAATCCTGACCTTATCCCAGGAGTAGGGGTTGGGTTGTGGGAAACCAAGGAGGGTGTTGAGTCAAAGATTGGGTTGGAAGAGATCAGCATTTGGAGGGTTAGGGTCTCGTGGCCTGAGGGAGATGAGATGTTTTTACTTTCCGTTCTCAGTAAAGTTAGCGCATACTGAGTGCTCTGAGGGTTAAACATACAGTTCTCAATAGCTTCCGTATTAAACTACTTCCACTCTCGACTCAAAACAAAATGATAAAAATATCATTTTTCTGTTGGAGTCCTGTGATGTTTGGTTTAATCAGCTGCTTTCATAGCAAGACAATACAACTGGTGTCCACCTATGGCCTGTGTCTCCAGCAACTGTGTTTATTTTAGGTCTTCCTCCTTGTGCCATGCTACAGTTTGCGTCTTCCGAGTGTTGTTCTCTGTTTTTCATACAGATTTCCCACTTTTCCTGGGGAAATCTATTGAGGAAACTATGACAATAGGAAATATTTGTCTGAATACCTGCAAGACTGTCTAAAAGGCTCCCCTTTACTCGCTCATAGGTTTCTGTAGGATATAGGCTTTGCAGCTGATCCAAGAAATGTTCTGTGAGTAGAATTCCCATTGGGATCAATCAGCGTTTGAGTGCCCATATACTAGCAGGATTTAGCCAATGGACAGTACTGCCCCACTCCACCTCATCTATAAAATTAAGCAGAGTTCAGACCCTACAACACTCTTATGGAAGAACTTTCCATGGGGATGGCTTTCCCACTTCCACACCTCCCTGTTATGTTCTGCTAGAATTGGCTCTCCTCCCTGGAGAGCTGGACTGCACTGGACCCAGAGAAGCCCACATAGAAGCAATATTTATGCGGAGAATAAGATACCATAGCATGGACTTAGAGCCACATATGATTCAAAACATGACCTAAATATTATAACGACTATTTTCTTTTATGTACCTTAGGCTATGTCTACACTAGCAACTGAACATCAAAACTTTTGTCTTTCAACGGTGTTAAAAAAAACACACACACCCTGAAAGACAAAAGTTTTGCTGACGACAGGTGCTGGTGTGACCAGTGCTTTGTCAGCAAGATAGCTGACAAACTGCAGCTATACTGTGTGCTGTTTAGCAGCCCGGTTGTAACGACACAGCCGTGTTGCTAAAAACTGTGTAATGTAGACATAGCCTTACTGTTGGTAAGTTTTAACGTGCCTTGATTTTACAGTGGTCAAAACAGAATTACACTTAGCGGTGTTACAACTTGAATTGCTTTCTTTCCAAGCTGCGCTGCAGTTTGCTTTTGACATCCTCATTTCCAGACTGTGAAGTAGAAATTCCAGTATAGAAAAAAAGAGAAAAAGGCAATTGAAGTATTGCAGCATATTTTCATCATCTGTTTCTGGTTTCTGACAGTCTGCTTGGCTCCATGGAACCTGGATGAAATTTGCTCCTCAAAGCAGCTGTATTTTAGCTGGATGCGTGGAGATTTCAAGAGGCTGGATATTAAAGCATTAAGGGACAGAAGATGTTTTCCTCTCATTTTTTATTCTATTATTGTGCTATTTTTGTGAAGTCCAGTGAGCTGCCTTGCTGCTAAATCAGGTTTTCTTCTGGTTCATTGAAATATAGTTGAAAGAATAAGGAAAAATAGAATGTGTTGGTAACTGGCTTGAAAAACCCTCCATCAGTCCAATTTTCCAGGAAAAATTGACCAGTTAATATATTATTTATACTGTAGTATTGCCCAAAGACCCTGATCAGAATTAGGATCTCATGGTACCATGTGCTGTACAAACACATGGGAAGGTAGGAAGCCACTGACCCTGCCCTGCAGAGTTTACAGTCTAAACATGTAGAGGCTGACACAATCTTGGAATGTTATCACAGCCATGCAGTGTCAGTGGCCATTGGATAAAGGGGGACACCACTGGGCTTTACACTTTATATCAGAGACTATGTTTTTGATTATTTGTATTGGGGTAGTGCCTACTGGCCTCAAGTAGATCAGAGCCTCATTAAGCTGGGTACTGTGCAGATCTGTAGTAAGTGACAGTCCCTATGACAGATCCTAAATCAAAAAAGCATGGCCTCATTCTGTAACTGTACATACATTCCCAAAGAAGAGATCAGATAGCTGATCGTAGCAGTGTAGTAACATTTTAGGAGAGAAGAAAGCCATGTGACCCATCAAGAGCTAGACACTAATATAGCATTTGTACCCGGTAATATCCCCACACCTCAGGGATTTGGCTAACTATCTTATAGTTGCATCTTCTGTTGTTGTTTTTGGTGGCCTGTTTCCTACACAAATCACCGTTTTCATAAAGAAATATTTCTTCACCCTCCTTAGCATGTGCTTGTTGCTTAATTTCAGTTTGCATACCTTTTAAGACTGTAACCCCTTGAATAAGACCATATTCTCTCATGAGTTTCTGTGGATGATGCCCATTGACTTCACTGGTCAATTTATGTATTGAAGTATGTCCTATGTTTATGACATCCACCTTATCTATTCTTTCAGAAAAATGTGTCAATCATAGTTTTTAATCTCTAATGATTATTTCAATTTAAATCGTTCTTCCTATCTATCGCCTCCGAGGCTCTTTATTGCCTTTGAATAAAGGTCAGAACTCTCTCAGCTAGCATCTTCAACATGTTTAGGTTACAGGGAAAGTTGATATCATGGGATTAAGGGTTAATTTGCATTGATTTCCCACAAAAGTTTAATGATGTTACACATGACCACCACATGAATCCCAGATGTTACTGGATGGTAGGGGAAAGTACTGTTCCTCGAATAGAACACTGCTATATTTCTAATCCATTTGTGGAACCACATACCAGTGGGCACCATATAAATGTGTGCAATATATTAAGTTATGAAAACTGAAATCCATTGTCTAAAGAGAAGAGTTTGAGGAGAGCTGGCTAATGAATTTGCACAAACAGTCTGAATTTGGATCAGATCAGCTACTTGAAGGATGTAAACATGAATGGCCAGGTAGTTAAATGTATTTAGGTGTTTAACTACCAGAGGGAGTTAGGTGCCTAATACCTTTAAAAATCTGGGCCTACAGCTCTGATCTAGCACAGCACATAAGCAGGCACGTAACTTTAGACACAATAAGTCCCACTGATATCATGAAGCACAAATTAACTCATATGTATTTGACTTCAATGGGTCACGTCCTTAAAGCTATACACCTGCTTAAGTGTTTTGCTGGATTGGGGCCTTAGCAGGCAAAGGAATTATTTAGGAATTATTATTATTTATAAGACATAACAGTAATGAGTTGAAAGAGGGAAAATTTTAGATGGATATAAGAAATAAATTCATACATAGGGTCCTTGTCTGCACAGTGCTTCAGTCTGCACCAGAAGGCTGTAAACTGTACTGAGCGTCATGTCATGCACTAACCGGCCCCTAGGAACCCTGCTGGCATGCACTAGTTTCCTAGTGAGCGTTAACATAATGCTATTTGAAACAGGACTATATTAACTAGCACTAAGGAACTTTTAGTGTGCTCCAGCAGAGTGCACATAGACCAGAAAGTGCATGACATGCCAGTGCATACTACAATTTACAGCCCTCTGGTACAGACTAGAATACCACGTAGACAAGCCCTGAGGTTTGTTAGATTGAGAAATAGAACCATCAATAGAGATATTTAAAACTAGTCTAGACAAAGCACTACAAAGTATAATATGGGGCCATGACCCTGTATTAGGGAGATGTATCAGGCAATGTAATGGTGTATGTGTTTTCACTCTGCAACATAACAATCCCAACATTATGTTTCTAGTTCAACTGCATGACCATTAAAAGATCAGCTGGGAGAGGGATATAATTGCTGATAAAACACAGCTAGACTGGTGGGATCATAATTAACACAGAGGGAAGAATAAGCAGTATTTTCAGATCTCCACTGTAATTTGTTGGCACATAACATATAAAGGTTAGCAGGAATTCAACTTGGGTATTGTAGTAAAGGCAAGTGCAATTGTTTGTGATTAACCTAGCATAGGAGCAGTAGAGTGGGGGCCAGGCTGCTGTCTGGAAAGTTTAAACTATTTCAAACAGTGGATTGCTTTAAATCAAAGCTATTTAAATCATGGATTTTAATTGGCAAGCAGGAAACCTTGATTTAAATCATCTATTTTAATCATGTTGTGCATTTGTACTTTTTAGTTATTTTCCTGAAGAAGTTGATTCTCGTTGCCTGATACCCATTAAAATACAGTGATTTGCAACTAAATATAGTTTCTACACTAGCCTTTATATTATAGCCTAAATAGAACCTTTACATTAGTCTCTTGCTAACCAGGAGGGTACACTATATCTATGTATTTAAGCAACTATATAGCTTCCTACATTTTTTCAGATTCTTATTTTTTTATGTTTTCATTATGTTAGATGCAGTTCTTATTTACTAGATTAATTTTTTACTTGTGATTTGTGCCAAACTATTTGGATGGAAATTCAAATGCAATTAAAAATGCAGAAAAAACATTAATTTTTTTCATTAAATCAAAATACTTTAAATGTGCTGGAAACATAAGAAAAAAGTTTATAAAAACATGTTTTGCATTTATAACTAACTGATTTATTAAACAAAGGAAGTGCCTATAATTACTAAACTGAACTGATTGTTTCTGGTCACCATGTATTTCAAGATTTTAGAACTAGTAGATCTCATCTCCCCTGTTTTGTTTTGTTTTGTTTTTATTATTATTATTCCTAAATTGGAAAAGAAAAGGTTCTCCTGCTTTTCCATTCCAAATTGGTTTCTTAACTTTGAAGGAACTAGTCATTGAACTGAATTAGCTGAATAAACTAAAATGAAGAAAATATTCTCTCTGCACGTGCAGAAGAAGCTACTGCTTTCAAAAGCCGGTTTAGCACTTGAACAAACTCTGGTTCCAGGTGGCTAGCTAGTGACTTCCACAACTTCAGTGGTCTTACCTTCTTTCAAACTTGGCAGCAAACATGTTTTGCTTAATATTATTTTGTATATTAAAATAATCTAAATTAAATATATTAGTAAGTTTAGGTCTTGGCATCAGTTGTCAATTTTAAATTTAATTTTAAATAGGCTTATTTTTTAAAAAATAAGCCTGTATTTAATTTAAACCAAACAAATCTGATTTAAATAAAAAGCATCTGATTTTTTAAATTGATTTTTATCCACCCTAATTTCACACAGGCCTCAGAACAGCAGATGCAGAGCTAAAATGCAAAGGAGGCTTGTCTAATTAGACAGGTTTAGTATTATAACAGTACTTTGCAGTTATGTAGAGCTTTCCACCCAAGGATCTAAACACACTTTACATACATTAGTGCATTAAGCTGCACAACATCATGGGTTAATTATTATTCCTATTTCCTGATAGAGAATCTGAGGCACAGAGGATTTGTGACTTGCCTCTGATCATATAGCAAGTCTTTGGCAATGACAAGAATAATCCAGGCTTCCCATCCGGCCCTGTAATAAGTACACACCTTGTTTGCATGTTGGGCACCCACACAGCATTAGCACCAAGATGACCAGCTCGTGGAGGACTCAGCACAATACAAGGGCCATTTATCTGACAGGTTTTTGGTCTTATTTTCTGGGGGCTTTTTAAAATATGGAGCTATAAGAAATCAGTGAATGCAGCTCCTCTAAGGAATGTGAAGTCTGTATTCTTTTCCAAAGGCTTAGCTGCCATAATTGGTGAGCGTTACTTTTCAACAGGTGGTCTTGTGGTGTGTAAGGGAAGAATGCTGCTATCAAGAGCAGCCATCACCTTATTCCGCACTTTCGCATTCACAGAGTCCTAACTCTGCGGTACCTAGCACAGGGGATGAAGGGGGAGCATGCCAAGGAGCTGACACTACCTTATGTTGTGCCTCTGTTGGCCATAGCTGCAGTTTTGCACACACAAAGCAGGGTTATAATTAAATAATATTTAATCAATGTTTTTAAGGCTCCTAGAGTTGTACATAATATGGTCTCCACTTGATTGAAGAGTACACATTGACTCCCAGTTTAGCTAGAAACATTTATTTATATATTAGGTACAGGAGACCTTAAAAGACTCATTAGACACTTATCCTCTACTGGCCAGCACCCTGCAAGATTAGTGCATTAGTGTTAACAGGAGAGTCGCTGGCAGTTAAAGAACACACATCTAATCTACATATAGGATATGTGCAGCTTTTTGTTTGCTTTACAAACAGAGGCAGGAGGAAATGATGTGGACTTCTAAAAAGCAAAAACTCTGGTCCTTTTGTTTATTATCTTAATGATATGCTTAATATCAGACATCTTGGTTATAGTCGCAATCTCAGTGTTTTAGGATGGCATGCTATTTTAGATATTAGTTTTAGGTTATGGCCTTCCTAGAAGGAACTAATTAGTAGTCACACTAATAATCTAAGCAACAAAATTAATTTGGATATGAAAACTAGGTTGGATATTAGGAGACACTATTTCACTAGAAGGGTGGTGAAGCACTGGAATGGGTTACCTAGGGAGCTGGTGGAATCTCTATCCTTAGAGGTTTTTAAGGCCCAGCTTGACAAAGCCCTGGCTGGGATGATTTAGTTGGTATTGGTCCTGCTTTGAGCAGGAGGTTGGACTAGAGGACCTCCTGAGGTCTCTTCCAATCCTAATCTTCCATGATTCTATGACTGCACCGTCCTGTGCAAATTTCATGGACCTGCTGGAACAAATGCAAGTTTTGGTCATTGCTGATTTCCCCCANTACAAACACTGCTAGTGTGGCACAGGGTGTTAGCAACACTGTTACCCTCAACAGCGCTACACATGCTGTTCCTGCTAGTGCAACAGACTCTGTTAGCAACACTGTTACCCTCAACAGTGCTACAAACACTGCTATTGCGGCACAGGGTGTTAGCAACACTGTTACCCTCAACAGTGCACAGACACAGTTACTATTCATGCTACAACCATTAGCAACATCAATACCCTCCACAATGCTACAGACTCCATTCCTGCTAGCACTACACAGTGTTAGCTACACTGTTACTGCTCTCACTGTTGCCAGAAATACTCCAAACTGTTATCACTCGCAAATAGCATCATTAACATCACCACAAACACGGTGACAGTGAACGTTGTCACTCATACCCCAAGACTCTTATCCCAGTTCTGGGAACACTGTAACCCCTGACTTATGCTACTGACACTGTCACTAATTGTAGGAACGGGGTAGCAGTGATGTTATAACCACTAATCCTACAAGTACTCTGCTCAGTAACATGACCATCACCCCGTCACTGCTCCCAATAATACAGCCATCCCTGCCACTCCAGTTGTTACCTCTGATTCTCCAGTCGCTACCCACATTGTAAGCACCATTACTACTTACAGTTATTATCCCAACTGTTACCACTGTTACTCTGAAGAGTTACTAGCCAAATGGTGCAACCAACACACCAGAGTTACTAGTGAAATCAGTGCCACTAATACTGCAAGCAGTTATTACTAAAATTGGCACAAGTAATACTCCAAAAAGTTACTAATGGCCCAAAGGGTCACTACTCACACAGATACCACTAATACTGCACAGAGTCACTAATACTCCACAGGGCTACTAGTCAAATGGATACAGCCCATGTTCCCAAGTTAATACTCAAACGGACATCACTAATACTCCAATGAGTTACTAGTCAAATCGATATCACTCATACTCCACCACTAATACTTCAAGTTACTAGTCAAATCAATATCACTAATACTCCACCACTAATACTCCAAAGAGTTACTAGTCACGTCAATAACATTAATGCGCCAGTTATTAATACTCCAACTAGCTACAACTTGAATCGAAACCACTAATACCCCAACAAGTTACTAGTCAAATTGATATCTCTAATACTCCACCACTAATACTCCGAGTTACCAGTCAAATCGATATCACTCATACTCCACCACTAATACTCCAAAGAGTTACTAATGCTCCAGATGGTTACTACTCAAATCACTACCACTAATACTCTGTGGAGTTACTGCACGAACTGCTCACATCAATACTCCAAAGAGTCACTACTTAAATAGATACCACTAATACTCCAGCTAGTTACTACCCAAGCTGGTATCACTCATATGCCAGAGTTACTCAAACCAATTCCATTAATACTACAGACAACCTGAGTACTTACAATTGTTACCACTAATTCCAGGATCAATGTTACTCCTCAAATCCTCACCAAAAGTTGGCACCGCAGCTACTATTCGCCTGGTTCCTGAGATTTCTGTCCCTGTTAACGCCCCGGGCTCGCGCTGCTCTGTCCAGTGGCCGATTTCTCTCCAAAAAGAAAGAGCTCATTCACATTCGCCCAGCAACTTTTCAACAGTTAAGAGGATTTGAGGGGGGGGAGCGGAGCTGCAAAACACACACACATACACACACACACACACACACAGAAAAAACACCTGCAGGGTGGCGAGAGCGGCAAAGCACACACACGCACACACAGAAAATACCTGCAGGATGGCCAGAGCGGCAAAGTACGCGCGCGCGCGCGCACACACACACACACAGAAAACACCTGTGGGGTGGCCAGAGCAGCAAAGCACACACACGCACACACAGAATATACCTGCAGGATGGCCAGAGCAGCAAAGCGCGCACACACACACACACAGAGAAAACACCTGCAGGGTGGCCAGAGCGGCAAAGCACACACACACACACACACACACACACAAAACACCTGTGAGGTGGCCGGAGCGGCAAAGCAGGAAGAAAAAAAAAACCTGCAGGGCAGCCGGAGCCAGGGTGCCGGGGGAGTCCCTGTGCTGCAGACATGCAGCGGAGTGCATGCCCAGTCTAGCGGGGGGAGGGGGCGGAGGAGGGAGCGGGGGGGAGAGAGAGAAGGATGGCGGCTAGGGCTTCAGCGGGACGTTCGCCACGCAGCCCCTCCTGCCACACTGCCTGCTGGGAGGGCTCTGCGCTGCTCTGGTTGGCTGGGGGGGCAGGACACAGGCTGCCCTGCCAAGTTTGCTGCAGGACGCTACCCTCGTCTGTGCCGCCGCCCCCTACAGGGCAGCCTGAGCGGCAAACCAAAAAGAAAATTTTTTTAAAAGGGCGGCCAGAATGCTGACCCTTGGAATCTGCCGCCCCAAGCATGAGCTTACTTGGCTGGTGCCTGGAGCTGGCCCTAGTGGGAATAGCACACAAAGGGGAGCACTGGATCCTATGAGCTCCATTTCCATGACAAGAAAGAAACTTCATTCCACCTTTATGGCTTGGACCTCTGGGAGAAGTTATGCAAGCTTTAGGGAGCTCATGCCAAGGGTTCTACAAGTGAGTGATGTTCCTTAAGAATAGAGATATTTACAATTTCCCTTAAAACTGCACTGTGCAACTCCAACTCACAGACTTCCAGTATGACTATCTGAATTTCTAGCTAGCGGGGTGTGGCACTGGAATTTTTTGTTCCACTCGAACAATATCTGGAAAGTATTTCTTCTGTAATGTCATAAAATAATTCATTAAAGGGACAAAAGTATCTAAATGATCATTCAGAAAGGTGTTCATCCAAGACAACGTAGTCACTGTTAACCATCAGATTTTTAAAAAGCAGTCTATTTCACTACATACATACTCAAAATTTCACCACAGTACAATACAAATTCTAACCACATCTAAGTACAGAGGTCACCAAAATTACCACCTCTGCTTAGTGTAGTAGCAGATTGTATGACAGTTATTAAATACATCTTCCATTAAACAGCACAAGTCATTAAACTAAATATTATAAATAAGTGATTTAATAATAATAACGGACAACCTTGTTGGCAATTTAAGCAGGCCAAGGGCTGAATAATCGCAAAGACTGAACTATTTTCATCTTTAAAAGTTTTTCCTTCAGTTCAGTGCTGAGCCACAATGGAGCACAGGAAAGTTTACACTGTTGCTCTTGGTGCTATATCTGTGCTACAGATAAAGAATTTCAGTCAATAGGCTTGTCAGTCTGGCACCTTTCATCAGTGCTAAACGCTCACATGCTCTCGCTCTCTCTCACATACAGAGGGTGTATATAATATAAATAGTTAATTGATTGAGTGAACAGTGTTATGCTGCTGCCCAAAAAGAGAAAAGAAAAAAAATGGTAAATATGCTGGGTTGCATTAAGAGAAGTCTCATATGCAAGACATGGGATGTAATTGTTCCACTCTACATAGCACTAGTGAGGCCTCAGCTAGAGTACTGTGTCCAGTTTCGGGCACTGGTGTTTTGAGAAGGATGCCAACAAATTGGAGAGAATCCAGAGGAGAGAAAACAAAAATAAGAGGTTTAGACCAATGAGAAAGGTTTAAAGAATTGGGCACGTTTAGTCTAGAGGAGAGAAGGCTTAGGCAGACATGGTAACAGTCTTCAAATATGTAAAAGGTTGTTATAAAGAAGATGGTGTCCCACCACGTGTAAGAGAAGAAGTAATCACCTTAGTTTGCAGCAAGGGAGAGTCAGATTAGATATGAAGGAAAGCTTTGGGTAGTTAAGCAGTGGAACAGGTTACCTAGGGAGGTTATGGAATCCCCAAGATTGGAGGTTTTAAAGAACAAACACCTGTCTAGGTATACTTAATCCTGCCTCAGCGCAAGGTGGGATTATGGGGCTGGACTAGATGACCTCTTCATGTCCCTTGCAGCTCTACATTTCTGTGATAAAACTACAATAAAACAAAACAAGTTGCAAATTCCAGCCCCCAAAGTTTAGAGATACAAGAATTAAGGATACCTGTGCAACCTTAAATCGGCCCCCTCGTGTGTAACAGGAACACACTATTTTTTCCTATGGGACCCCTGCCTCATTCAATGTGTAGGAAGGATGGTGCTCATGGAAGGAGCAACTATATTAATTTCCTCCTGGGTTTTTCTATGGTGCTTATCACTATAGTATCTGATGGCTTCACAAGCATTAATGAATTTATCTTTGTAACTCTTCTGTGAGGCAAGGGGGTATTATTATCCTCATTGTACAGAAGGTAAATTGAGACATAAAGAGTTAAGTGAAAAAGGTACCCACTAATTGCAGATCCCCAATCTAAGATGCCTAGGAGCTGATTTTTCAAAGTAATAAGTATTATATAGCTCTTCACATGTTCAAAGCACAGCTCCCATTGGCTTCTGTTGCAAGTGTGAGTGCACATCAGACACCAAGGTCTCAAACTGGGCACCCACAAAATGAAGAATACAGTTAGTGACCACTTGTGAAAAGTGTGATTTACGTGACTTATCCAGCAACACAAAGAAATTCTGGCAGGCAGAGGCAGGGATAGAATCCAGTTCTCCAGGGTGTCATTCAACTGCCTAAAACATGAGATCATCCTTTCTCTCCCCTGCCTTCCTCACTACTCAGTATCCAATTTCTGCAACAAGGGAGGCAGGGGCATTACGGACAATGTATCTTTGGGGATGGAAACATTCAAATCAATCCATTTTTGCTCTTTAGCAGATGCTACTGTGGACAATAAATGACTCGCGTCTACACCGCAATTTCATTATTCTGTGCAAAGTGGTTTAGTATAAGACCCTCCCTTATTAGATGACTCCACATTAGCCAGCTGGTGGTTATAGCTATTAGAGCCCAATTAATAGAGTACCCCCATCTGGTGGCTACATTTGCTCTGAGAGCATCATGCATGTTACAGCTGAGACTTGAACTGGGACCTTCATGAACCAAAGGCTGCCACTCTAACATTTGAGCCAAAAGGGCCAGCGAGCAGGAACCAGGCTAACCTTGTCCCCACAAAGGCAACCACTCACTCCTATATGTATGGGGAAAGAAAGTCATTCCAATCGGACAGCCAACCCCCTCCCTAGGCTTGACAGCCCAAGCTCCCTGCCAAGCCACAACTTCAAAGAGCTGTCTGTTCAGTTATTTTTAGAGCACTCACATGAGCTCCACTGACACAAGTCTGTCAAGCCAAGCTGGGAGGCTCGTTCCAAAATGCTGTGTAGATGTACCGTACCTCGTGTGACGTGAGCCAGTCGCTCCCCCCTCCGACTGTCTGTCCTTTCAATATGTAGAGAGCTACAAGAGTGCAAAGCATGATTATTCTACTATCTTATGCTATCACACGTGGCAGCACAGCCTGCTACATTTGCTCGTCTGAAGGCACATGCAGACAAGTAAAACGATTGAGCAAGAAAAGTTGCAGTCAGCAAGATCATTTTCCCCACAGTTTTCTGTAAAGTGGCCCCATGCCTTATTGACTGCACTCTATTCAAACCCTGCTGTGAACAACAGAGTTTTCTGTTTTCTTCTGCTTATGTTAATCTATGTTAATTAGCAAGAAAATTAGCATAAGCAGAAGATAACAAAGACAACCCAGAATTATGACCCTTATTTCAGAGACCATATTTCCTCTTGTGACAGTTTTATTCACAAATCATTAAAACTCCAAGACATCTAGTCTCTGTCATTAAAGCTACTGCACCAAAGACTGCTAAAAACAAACACTGCGCTATTTTTAGGCGTTTAAAACTTGGCCCTAAAAGACAAGGAGGTACGTTTGTGCTATTTCGGCTGGAAGGAAAGGCACTGCTTCTTGGGGCTTTTAAGAATGTGGGAGGGGGAAGGGAATCCTGACAGACCACACACCTATTTAGCTCCAATATGAAGCTATACCATAGTATTTGAACTGCTTGATATGTGTTGAGAAACTGTAAATATATGGTGGTAATACATAATCTCGTAAAGGTATGGTTCCTTCCCTATTAGAGATGCCCAGTACTAAAACCACTCTGTGAAATCCCTGAACTTTGAAGGTCTGGATAAAATGGTAGCAGGATGAGTCCTAATTTTAGCTTTACAAAACCAAAAATGCCTTCTGTTTTTCCCACCTCTGAAAGTATATAGTATTTTCACATCAACATATACTGTTATGTACACACACAGACACACAAGAGAGACATGCATTCTTTTAGGCAATATGGTTAAGAATCTGCCTTGAAGCAGTTAAGAATCTATAATTACGATGCCAAACAATTCCCTAGAGCTAGCCTTGGATTAAACAGGAAAAATTTAAAAATTTAGTCAGTGGCAAAAACAGGTGCTTTGTGTTGTGGTTAGAAGTTGCCGTAACAATGACAGGAGCACTAATTGAAAGCCAATTAGTCATGGACATTATTCTGAGGTCCAACACTTTGCAAACTCTCTGCTCTTGGATTTTCCCTCTCTCAAGCTGCCCATTATCCTCAGTACAAAGGCCTTAAAATGAATGTGGACTGTTTGACTGTCACTATGGAAACCTTGCTGCAGCATGGTACACAAATGCTTCCCTGGAATCTTCAGCACCACTTTGCCCTGTGATCTTTGTCCCACACAAATGTGCAGTTTATTCACTCCTCTCCCTATTGATGAAACCCTCGTAGACAGTTTGTGAATACTAATGAAAAAGACTTGAACCCACCCTTTAAAAAGTGTAACTTTCTCCGAGGAGGCTTTATTATGGCAGTACAAAGTGTCATGGTGGGGCTGCTCAGTCCCACTTGCTTAAAACTCAGACACCTCTGCACGTTCAAAATTAGTGCCTGTTTTGTGTATTACATTGTGCTGCTGCATAAAGAACTTGCAAAGAAGAACTGTCTAGTGGTTAAATCACACACTTCAGAATCATAAGATCAAGGTTTTTGCTTTATTCTGTCCTTGAGTCGCTTTGCCATGCCCTTGACTCTTTCCACCCAGTGCTGCATCAGTTATAGTAAACATGCTGGTATTGGGGCATCAGCTGTGTATCCCACCAGTGTGAATTAGGAAGCATGAGTAAGCACCCATGAAAAACATTTCTTTACTGCTTGTCTTGGTCCTATTATGCAGCCTATCCAGGAGGGGAAAATCAAGTCAGAACTTAGCCCGTTACTTGAATCACTCTCCTAATGGAATTCAGGGTCATGGTAAAAAAGTCACAGAAAGGCACACTTTCTTCCAACACCAAGCAAGAAATTTTATTATCCCTAAAGCCACTCTGTCTCTTCTGCTTCAGTGCAGCGTTTGTCTAGAACCTTCCTCACTCTCCCTCAGACCAGGCATCCTGCTACAGTTGTAAAGAAACCAGGCAGACATCCTTGCAGGAAGATCAGCAAACATTAGCTGCCCCCCACTTGCTCTGTAAACAAAAAGGCTTGCAGCTGTACCCCTTTGATCTTGAAAGTAGAGTTGGCTGTACAGCAGCTCAGACTGTTCCATAGCTTCTCCCATTTCAGTCAGTTTTTGAATTAGAAATTGTCTTTATACATCTTCAGCTTTCCCCTTTGTCCCTCGAACAACATGCTGGGTTCCTTACACAGGGCATCATCTTCAGTTTATTGATCCACCGAGCCTTTTTCCTTTATCCTGCCCTGGTTGCTTCTGACCATCAGACATATAATGCTGGATCCCTAGCAAGACATTCCAGAACAATGAATAATGCCCCTACCCCCCATCCTCTGATATTTAATCCAGATTACGTGATAAAATTCAAAAGATTTGTTGTTGTTTTTTTTGGATGGAGGGAGAGGGTAGATTACCAGATGAACATGAGCTGCCAGTGTGATACTGGCCAAAAAGGCTAATGCTCTTGGCTCTGCCAGAAGCTGGGAATGGCTGACAGATGGATCACTCCAAAACTCCTGTTCTGTTCATTCCCTCTGAAGCACCTGGCACTGGACACTGTTGGAAGACAGGATACTGGACTAGATGGACCTTTGGTCTGATCCAGTGTGGCCATTCTTATGTTCTTATGCATAACCAGGGTAATCTCACGCAGGATTAGAGAGGTTATTTTACCTCAGTATTTGGCACTGGAATAGTGTGTCCAATTCTAGTGCCTATGATTCAAGAAGGATGTAGATAAATTGGAGATGGTTCAGAGAAGGGCCACAAGAATAGATTAAAAGGTTAGAATACATGCCTGACAGTGATTGAGCTTCTGGAGTCTATTTAACATAACAAAGAGAAGGCTAAGGGATGATTTGATTACGGTTTGCAAGTACCTACATGGGGAACTGAGGTTTAATAATTAGGCTCTTGAATCTACCAGAGAAAGGTATAACATGATCCAATGGCTGGTTGAAGCTAGACAAGTTCAGACTGGAAATAAGACAATTGTTTAACAATGAGGGCAATTAGCCATTGGAACAATTTACAAAGGATCATGGTGGACACTCCATCACTACCAATTTTCAAATCAAGGTTAGATGGTTTTCTAAAAGATACACTGTAGGAATTATTTAGGGGAAGTTCTCTGGCCTGTGTTATACAGGAGTTTGGATTAGTGATCATAATGGTCCCTTTTGGCTTTGGAATCGATGAAATCTATGAAATCAGATTTATTTGAAATCTCCATTTGTCAACCCTGTTACTGCTTCCCTTGATATTTCAGTCTAATCTGACACAGAAGAGCCAATCAGAATAGCTTGGGTCTTGCAGCAAAGTAGGTTTTGGGATGGGGGTGCAGAACGGTAAAGAGCAAGTAGAGGATAGAACAGATGAGTTAATGAGGTGGAAGAACTGGGGGAAGGAAAAAGCAATTTTTCAAAACAAAAATGAAATGGCAAAGATATTTTAGAGAAACCAAAATGGAAGGCTTTGAAGTACTAGCATGGATGGACCTATGCTCCCTGGTTCACACTTCAAATCAGTCCAAATTCCTTGAATGATGGAGTTGTTGTTTTCCCCTCACTTTCAGGAAATGAGCCTTTCTAGAGCAGTGTGAAGTCAGTACTGCATCATACTTTGTATTCAGGGCTGAAGAAACAGTAATTGGCCATACAGCATTTGGGGAAACTGAGGCAAAGAGGTTCAGAGACTTGATGCAAGCCCCAGAAGTTGATGTCTGTTCTGGGATTTGACTTCCAAAGTGCCTAATTCTCAGTCCCCTGCTCAAAACTCAACTCTCTTTCTAGTTTCACAGCTGGCATTCCCCAAAATGACAAAACAAAGATGTGCCTCCCCCCACACCTTGCCTGTTGTGCTCCCCCCCAAGTGCTTAACATTTGGGGGTACCTGATCATCCCTATATGCTTTCATCCCATCTCAAGAATCCCCATCCACAAAAAGCTGAATTTATCTTTAACTTTGTAGTTCAGAGGCTAGTTAGAACATTCTTTAGTAATAACTATAGCAGGGGTAGGCAACCTATGGCATGCATGCCAAAGGCGGCACACAAGCTGATTTTCAATGGCACTCACACTGCCTGGGTCCTGGCCACTGGTCCAGGGGGGCTCTGCATTTAATTTTAAATGAAGCTTCTTAAAACATTTTTAAAACCTTATTTACTTTATATACAACAATAGTTTAGTTATATATTATAGACTTATAGAGAGAGACCTTCTGAAAACATTAAAATGTATTACTGGCATGCGAAACCTTTAATCTGAGTGAATAAATGAAGACTCGGCACACCACTTCTGAAAGGTTGCTGACCCCTGAGCTATAGGAAGAGTTCAAGATATTGTTTAGCTTCATCCTGAATCTCATCTAAGCAGAGACAGTCAGTAGTGCCAAACCATGACAGAGCAGAGTTTTATGGAAAGAATTATTTTTTACTAGTAAGCTCTTGAATGTGCATAGGGCTGAAAGCTAAATTAAAACCAGATCTCCAGATGTGAAACATCATAGCTATCAACATTTCCCGATTCACCAGCCCAACACTCACCCACAACTATGAGAAAAGATTTTCACACTAGTGGAAGATGCTCGATGGTTCAAAGCTTTACAGGTTCAAAGCTTAAGCAGAAAATGTACAGCATAGTGCAAGCCACTCTTTTAAATGCAGAACTAGCTTTAGTAATCTCTAAAGCAGGAGGGGGCAAACTACGGCCCACGGGCCAAATCCCGCCCAGCAGGGCTTTGGATCTGGCCTGCCCTCACCTGCAGACACTGCCTCCCACAGTCCCCTTGGCCAGGAATGGGGAACTGCAGCCAGTGGGAGCTTCGGGGAAGGTACCCGCAGGCAAGGGCAGCGCGCGGAGCCCTCTGCTTCCCCCCTTCTCCAGGGGCCACAGGGACGTGGTGCTGGCTGCTTCTGGAAGCAGCACGGTGCAGGGCCAGGGCAGGCTTGGGGAGCCTGTCTTAGCCCCGCTGCATGCTGCTGCCACTCCGGAGCTGCTCCACGTAAGCGGTGCCAGGCGGGAGCCCACACCCCAAACTCCAAACCTCTGCCCTGAGCCCCCTGCCGCACCCTGTGCCCCTCCTGCACCCGAACTCCCTGCCCTGGGCCCCTTGCCACACCCCACCTGCACCCGAACTCCCTGCCCTGAGCCCCCTGCCACACCTTGCACCCCAACCTCCTGCCCTGAACCCCCATGGCACTCTGTGCCTCCTCCTGCACCTCAACTCCCTGCCCTGAGCCCCTTTGTACACCCTGCACCCCTCCTGCACCCCAACCCCTTGCCCTGAGTCCCTTCTTGCACTCCACACCCCCTTCCACACCCTGCACTCCCTTCTGCCCCCCAACTCTCTGCCCCAGCCCTACATTCATGGCCCTTCATGCAATTTCCCCACCCAGATATGGCCCTCAGACTAAAAAGTTTGCCCACCCCTGCTCTAAAGCCCAAAGGGGCCTGTTACAAGGCAGGGCTTCTCCCCAGGTTCCAAACACACTCTGCCCCACTCAGCTTCCTTTAAGAAGTCTTATTGTCAAAACTATGGTGACTACTCACATGTTCCCAAAATACCCAACATTCTGGCACTTCTGGGAACAGCGTGGGCCAGCCCCTGCCTGCATGACCTTGCCCCCCCACCAGCATGACCATACATGGTGTATGCAAGGTCATGCTACACAGGGGATGCCATTTTCAACGGTGCACTGCCCTGCCATCAGCCTGACCTCATACGTGTGCAAAGTCACACCAGTGAGGGCAGAGCCATGCACTGTTCAAAAAGGCATTCCCCCATCAGATACCCGACAAAACGACGTCCAGTGTTGTCCCACTACTGGACAGAGGACAAGCCAGCCAAAAAAGAGGCCTGTCCAGGTCAAATACAAGCGAGTAAAACAAACAGAAATAGTTCTGTAGCTCATCCTTTGTCCTAGTGTTTCGCAGCCTCTCCTCCCGGGAGGTGATCCAGCTTCTTGCATTTCTTCCACTCCCAGCCAGTTATTCTCCCTTTCTGGAACAGGTCCAGGACAGCCTTCCAGGGCCCCTCCACAGGATTTCGCTTCCTTCCCCCCAGGCACAGCCTGACCCAATCACTCCTCGTCTTCCTGCCCTCTGACAGGTCTTTATAGCCCCAAGTATAGCCTTGCCCCCTTTAATTAGCTCAGTTGGGCCCACCTGCTCTGACACACAGGAACTGGGCCTGGGGTACTTACAGGGACCAGCTACCCTGTAACATACCTCCCCACTTTTCAGAGAAAATAAGCCTTGTTGTTGTTTTTTTGTATCAACCTGTGAGATGCCTTATTGGGCTTCTCTCATCCCTGCCCCTAAGCCAAAATACATTTCAGAAAAGGTTCCATATAATACTCTAGGGCTCCCCATCAAGGTTGACCCCCAAATTTTCCCAAACCAACCAAAACAGTCCCTGCATTTATTTAACGTAACAAACCAACCATATGACATTACACAAACAGAGAGAGCACAGAAGGTTCCCCAAGTCCCATGGACCCTAACCCAGTCTCACAGAACTAAACCCCTAATCCCCATCCTTCTGAGTCCAGTGCAGTAGAGCCGGGGTCTCATATTCAGCCTTGCATGGCACAGTCAATATACAATCTCATCTTCTCCACCTGGACTTCGAGCTCACTGCACCCACAAGTTTTTCAGTGTCTGCACACAGAGTTTCTAACTCAGTCGCAAATTCATTGACCATGAAGATTAAGCATCCTCTTTCCTCCTGAGTGAATCACAGGTCTGTTGCCAGTTGCTCTCTCTCATGCCTGGGGTTCTGTAACGTGTGTCACATCACTTCTAATTGTTCTGCAAGCTCCCCAGCTTTCAGGATGGGAGCCATAAAAATTAGGGCTGTCAAGCAATTAAAAATTTATCACAATTAATCGTGCGATTAAAAAAAATTAATCATGATTAATCACACAGTTAAACAATAATAGAATACTATTTAAATATTTTTGATGTTTTATACATTTACAAGTATATAGATTTAAGTTACAACACAAAATACGAAGTGTACAGTGCTCACTTTATTTTTATTACAAATATTTGTGCTGTAAAAAACAAAAGAAATAGTATTTTTCAATTCACCTAATACAAGTACTATAATGCACTCTCTTTATCATGAAAGTTGAACTTGCAAATGTAGAATTATGTACAAAAAATAACTGCATTCAAAATAAAACAATGTAAAACTTTACAAGTCACTCAATCCTACTTCTTATTCAGCCAATTGCTCATACGAACAAGTTTGTTTACATTTGCAGGAGATAATGCTGCCCACTTCTTATTTACAATGTCACCAGAAAATGAGAACAGACATTTGCATGGCACTGTTGTAGCTGGTGTTGCAAGGTATTTCCATGCCATATGCGCTAAAGATTCAGATGTCCCTTCATCTTCAACCATCATTCCAGAGGACATGCTTCCAAGCTGATGGTTCTGCTCAATAACGATCGAAGGCAGTGCAGACCAACGCATATTCACTTTCATCATCTGAGTCAGATGCCACCAGCGAAGGTTGATTTTCTTTTTTGATGGTTCGGGTGCTGTCTACATCAGAGTGTTGCTCTTTTAAGACATCTGAAAGCATGCTCCACACACTCCCCCAAGGAATTCATTCAAAATTTAATTAACGCATTATTTTTTTTAACTAGCATGGAAGCATCTCCTCTGGAATGGTGGCCGAAGCATGAAGGGGCATACGAATGTTTAGCATATCTGGCACATAAATATCTTGCAATGCCAGCTACAAAAGTCCCATGCGAATGCCTGTTCTCACTTTCAGGTGACATTTTAAATAAGAAGCTGGCAGCATTATCTCCCATAAATGTAAACAAACTCGTTTCTCTTAGCAATTGGCTGAACAAGAAGTGGGACTGAGTGGACTTGTAGGCTCTGAAGTTTTTCATTGTTTTGTTTTTGAGTGCAGTTATACAACAAAAAAATCTACATTTGTAAGTTACACTTTCACGAAAAAGAGATTGCACTACAGTACTTGCATGATATGAATTGAAAAATACTATTTCTTTTGTTTATGATTTTTACAGTGCGAATATTTGTAATAAAATAATATAAAGTGAGAAATCAATATATTTGAAAATGTAGAAACACATCCAAAAATATTTAATACATCTCAGTTGGTGTTCTATTGTTTAATAGTGTGATTAAAACTGCGATTAATTGTGATAAATTTTTTTAATGATGATTAATTTTTTTGAGTTAATTGCGTGAATTAACTGCAATTGACAGCCCTCATAAAAATAGGTATTTTTTGTCTCCCTTCCTGTACTGGAGCTCTGCTTCCACCCTTAGCCCCTTATCTGGTCCTCTACCATTTGTTCAGGCCTGTCTGGGTCTTCACAGTATCCTGCTGGGATTAAGACTTTGTTTGGGTTCCTACCAGCCTCCTTAAAGGTGACAATTTTGCAACAGAAAAGCTTCAAAACAGACTCCAATGAGAAACTGCTGAGCTTGAATTAATATGCAAACTAGATACCATTAACTTGGGTTTGAATAGAGACAGGGAGTGGCTGGGTCATTACATGTATTGAATCTATTTCCTCTTGTTAAGTATCCTCACACCTTCTTGTCAACTGTCTAAAATGGGCCATCTTGATTATCACTACAAAAGATTTTTTTCTCCTGCTGACTATAGCTCATCTTAATTAATTAGCCTCTTACAGTTGGTATGGCTACTTCCACTTTTTCATGCTCTCTGTATGTATATATCTTCTTACTATATGTTCCATTCTGTGCATCTGATGAAGTGGGTTGTAGCCCACGAAAGGTTATGCTCAAATAAATTTAAGTCTCTAAGGTGCCACAAGTACTCCTGTTCTTTTTGCGGATACAGACTAGTATGGCTGCTACTCTGAAACCTGAAATTCCCTAGTACTTTTCTCTACTTTGAGACAGGCCAATTCTTGCTATAGGATTAAGCATTGCTGTTTCTTTCTCAGCCTCCCTCTGAACCTGGGCTAACTTTTGTTCCGAACATACTGTTTAATAATCTTTTCCCATAAGTGCTTACCTCCTCTAATTCTTATTGGAAAGATTTAAGGTGCTTCTCCAGGCCTTGAGGGTGGTCACGTGCTCCCTTTTCACTCCCCCTTCACCATCCTTACTCCAGCTTTCAGCCCCTTATTTCCTTTGCTAGTCAACCCAGACGCTCCCTGTCCTGGGCTGTTCTACTTCCCACTGCATGAGGGCTGAGAAACCTATCCAATCTCTCCCCAGAATTGTTGACCAGGGTAGCTCTTTGACCACACCCATGTGCAGCTGAGTTCTCCAGCCTTGGATCTCCAGCTCAACTTCTGCTGTGGGGTAGACACGAGTCTCACCCTGGATACATGAGATGCATACCAGCAGATGTTGGTCTACCTTGTTGGTCTACCCTCACCCCATTTTCTCTGACAAGAGTGCACCTACAATCTGAGTCTATGAGTTCCTCAATCACCATTTCTCCCAACCTACTGATAGCACATATGGCCAAGCCCCCTTAAAGTTTCCAAATGGACCCCGACCCTAGACTGGCTGTATTAACAGCCTAGATAATCACACTCACACACAGACTGAACATTCTTGTCTGAAATGCCCAGGCTGGCCACATCTGAAGCATGCCAAGGGGCCCCCTTTCCCACCCCCAGGAGTGTTTCCATTAAATTGTAGAACTACCTGGGGCCCTTGGAGCTCTTGTGTATCCCCTAACTTTTGGCCACTTGATGTCTTCCCCCTAGAGAGCTTCCCTCAGTTTGCCAAGCCACCCAGCCGCTTGTGTCACTCAGCCTCGAAGAAAGTCTCTGCTCTTTCAACAGCTTCCCTGACTGAGGCCGGCTGAAATTGCCTTACCCTGCTCTGGCTCCCATAGGTAGCACCTTTAGAAACTTCTCCAGGACAATTTGGTCTATGATCCTTTCTATCGAGCTGGTCTTTGGAGCAGACCCACCAGGCTGCAAGGTCCCGTAATTTCTGGGCCACTACCTATGATTGTGCTTGTTACAGAAATGAAGCAACTCGAAATCTGTGTTTATATGCCTCAGGATTCCACCCTAATCGGTCCAGAATGGCTGCCTTCACTACCAGATAGGAGTTTACCTGTTCATCATCACTTGCTTCCCAGTAAACTGTCTATGCCTCAGCCATCAGGAATAGTGCTATGTAGGCTGTCCATGTCAATTCCTCCCTGCTTGTTGTCCTCATCACTCTCTCAAGTGTTTGGAAGAAGGCCTTGTGCTCATCTTCTGGTTCCAAATTCACCAGGGCGGGGGTCAGCCACCTTACAGTCCCATCACCAGCCATGTTGCCTGCCATCTCTTACTCCAACTGTTTATGGAACAGTTCTTAAAAGTGGGTTTCTTGCCACCTCTGTGGTGCAGCAAATTGTGTCTCCCGATGTTTCTGCTGGTTCACCATCATTTGCATGAGCATAGCCCGAGTCTGCTGCTGCAGTTCTTCTTGCCACTGTATCACAGCTGTCTTGCTGCTGCAGCCCCATTACTAACAGGCAGATCACCTCCTCCATTTTTCCCCTTAGCTCCCAAACTGTGTGGAGTCACTCAGTATTGCAGGTGGGGCTCTCTCTTCACTGGGCACCAAAGGTCCACTTCACTCTTCCTTTGTACCAAAGCCAGATCGAAGTGCCCACATTCTCCACCATACGTCACAGGGCAGGGCTTCTCCCCAGCTTCCAAACACATGCAGCCCCACCCCATCTTCTTTAAGAATGTTTATTGTACCAACACAAGCACGTAAAAACAAACAAACAGCCTGTTAGCTTACCCTAGGGTTTCATAGACACTCCTCCCACGGGTTTTTGATGATACAATTTTTTTTTTGCAGTTTTCCAGTCCCAGCCAGCTCTGCTTCTTTTCAGGAACATTGGGTCCAGTCCAGGGCAACCTTTCTGGGCACCTAGCCCCTTGCTCAACAGCCCCACCACCAGCCCTCTCCCTCCAGGCACAGGCTGCCCCAATCACTCTTCCTCTTCCTGCCCTTTGACACGTCTTTATAGCCCTGCCCTTGTTTAATTAGCTTACTGGGGCTCACCTGCTCTGATACAGGAGCTGGGCCTGGTCTATTCACAGGGACCAGCTACTCTGTGAAAGACCCAAATCATGTAAATGTTCCAAACAGGGCCCAATACTCCAAACACTACCAGACGTAGTGCTTACTACCATTGAAGCTTTTGTAGGAAGTGTTTGCAGAATCGAGTACTAAATTATTTTTGTTTAAAAGTTGAGGGAAAGGTTGCATTTCTGAAAAATAATATATAATATACATCCCTTATAAACAAAAAACACTCCATTCCACAGTAAATGGCTCAGCACACTATAGCTTACAATAGTGGTACTAAAGAGCATCATTGCAAAAATGACTGGTAAATTCGGCACCCAAAAAATTGAGGTGCTCAAAATAGAGTGCACCCAACCTTGAAGTGGCCAGATTTTCACAATGTGGTTGCTCAGAACTTTCTGAAAATCATACACCTTTAAGGTATCCATAGTCAAGATATGTGCCCAAACATGAGGCACCCAAAATCACTAGCCATTTTTAAACATCTTAGCAACACTTATTATGCATTCAAGAAGGGCAGTAGGGGAACCTGGATTCACTTACAGATGCGGCTGATTCCTCTTGCTCAGAGGGTTGGCGAGAAGCCTTTTTCAAACTTCTAAACAGAGTTATATTTTAGCTATTTAGAAAAACAACACCACTTTAGTTTGAGTTTTCTCAGACAATTATTTTAAACAAGCCTTTCAACAGAAACTTTTAAGTAATGCCTTTGATGTGCTGCCCCGCATTTGAATGTTGTGAAAAACATCTGAAAAAAAAAACATGGAAATCATTTGGATTTTAACTGAAAGCTGTACCACAAGCTAACCTTTTACAACCTAAATGATTGCCTTATTTTAAAAGGACTGTTATAGATTTCAAGATTATGATTTAGTACAGAACAAATGAATGGCAAGTCCCATTCTAAAGGTTACCATTCTCCTCTCTTTTGATAGGAAAGCTAACTGTTGCTAAGGATTACTGTAGATCATAAATGAAATACATCATTTGTTTTTCAACACCCAACACTATTCTTGGAAGCATTTTTTTAGCAGTTTTATTCAGCTGTTTCCCTAACAGACAGCTCTAAATAATGCCCTTTTCTGTTACATTTTGATCTACTTGGCTGGTGCAAGTGCACACACACAAGGAGCCAGAACTGATGCAATTTCTTAGAAACTGACAGCAGCTGTGTTAGATTAAACAAAAGTGCTACATGATACTTATCTTTTTAACCTGGCACCAGCCTTTGCATTACTGTATATAGAGTTTTATTTCTAACACTTGAGTATATGCATATAACTGTGGGAAGTGTTTGAAAGTCTTGTATGAAAAGATCATGTTACAAAACTGTTTTAATAGGACCAATTTTCTAAGTGTTTTACTCTCATTTTCTTTTGATATATGTTTAAGAGAGTGCATTAAGTGCAAAGAATATTCCAGCTTGCATGGAACAAAATCAATTCCCCAGACGTATTTGAAGAGGTTTATTAAGTAAAACTCCTGGATTTGGTTTGCTTTCATATACATTTAAATAAGAATTCTTGTGAGCTGTGAACCATCTCTCAACAGGTAAAGTGCACAACAGCAGAAATGAATGATTTAAGTTAGAAAACGTCCTAATGAAAAATATTAAATCTATCTATATATATATTTAAGTAAAGCTATGGGAATCTAATTCTTGAACATGAGCAGCAAAGAAGCGGTATAGTCATTGGAACATAGAAATTGCCAAAATGGATCACACTGACAGTCCATATAGTTCCATATCCTGTCTCACAAAGTGGCCAATATCAGACGCTTCAAAGGAACATGCAAGAAACCTTCAAGAGGAGAATTATGGGATAATCAGCCTATAGGGGAAGTTTCCTTACATGTATTTTTTGCTCTTGTATTATTTTAGATGGTAAATAGGAGTGCCTAAATTATCTTCTCCAGACCATTCACTATTCTACACAACTTTGTCATGTCCCCTCTTATTCATTTCCTCTCTACAGTAAAACCCAGTCTTTACAATTGCATCTAATCATTCCACTGCTGCTACATCCTTTTGGATGCAGGTGGCCAGAACTAAATTGCCCTCACCATTGGAATAGTGTGTTACCACTGATTTACACCTGGTATTACAATATTTTCAGTATTTCAACCCCACATTGTAACATTTTTTGGGGCAGGGAGGTAATCACAGCATCATATGGGCCAGAAGTTTTCATTTTGCTGTCCACAATGACCCCCAGCTCTCTTTCCTGAGTGATTATATATATTTGGAACCCAGCAATATATACCAATACTTTAAAGTATTAATGCTAATGTATATTATCTTGCATTTGTCAACAATGAATGTAATCCACCATCATGCTGCCTATTGTCCTAGTTTTGTCTAAAGTTCCTCAATCTTCTCTAGCCAATATCTAATCCACAATAGCACTTTACTTAGTCAAAGGATTTTTGAAAAAGTCTAAGCAAGTTATATCAACTGGTTTTCCTTTACCTTTTTATTTTGTTGAAATGCTTAAAGAATTCAAACAGATTAGTGAAGCATGATTTTCTTTTGCAGAAGTTATGTTGGTTATGCCCCGCTACATCTAACCATCTAGATGTTTTATAATTCCATTTCAGGGTATGGTTTCAGCCATTTTATCTTACATCAGGTTCATACCAATGCTTTTAAAAACGAAGAGGTACAACATTTGTGACCTTCCATCCCTTCAGGATAACAGCTCATTTTAATGAGATTGTTAACAGTTCAGACACTTCATTAAGTACCTTCTGAATTGTGACTTCCTGCTCTTTAATTTGTCACTCTGTTCTAGCACCTCCTTTGACTTCAGTCTCTGACAGCTCTTCATATTTGTTACCTGAAAGGAGTAGAATGTATACCACTGGTAGGCATTTTCCCAAACCCCTCTGTTCAGGTTGACTGAGCTCCAGGTTAGCTACCCAATGTACTAAAGTCTGACTCTAATTCTGCCACTGGCCTTGCAGCATGGTCTAGGGCAAGACTCAATCTCTCTGCTTCAGTGTCCCCATGTATAAAATGGGGGTAACACCTGCCTTAAGTGGGTATTATGAGATCTCATTTATCTGTGTTTGTGATTTAAACCTGTGAAAAGCAATAGCAGTGCTAAGTATTACTGTTAATATGACACTTCATTCAGTCATCCCAGTGCAGAGGACCCCTCACAAAGGCCTAGAGATACTTAAATCCTTGCGTTGCGCTGACTTTAAAAGCTTAAGTGGGGGTTAAGTTCCCTGAAAAGCCTTGCACCAACTCTGCTCAGTGGGGTGAATTTCAACTTTGGCTCAGTGCTTAAGCATGTAAAATTGACATTTATAAACCTAAGCACCAATGTAAGTGTCCAAATGCAGGATTTGCTGCCCTGAGTAGGGGCCCATACTGGAAAAATCAAGCACATAATCAGTGTCAGTTGAGAAGGCAGATTTTATGGCCAAAGTAGACTGTGTCCGCACATGTTTTACAGACATCTTGAATTTTAACAAAAAACTGTAAGTAATGTATGTTTAATTATTAACACCCAAGTCCAAGAATAGTTTAATTCCATCTTCCTCTGATTCTTAATAAAGTCTTTTAAAACTACCCTCAAGGGCTGTGTTTAATAGGCATTGAATGCAGATGCTCCTGTGCTTCCGAAGCATATCTGAACAATTTCATTTTAGCAGAACGGTTAATGGGGCGAAGCAGCCTCTGCTGGGCACATTCATCCAGTTTACTGGAAGTTTACTAAAAGTCTACCTTCTTTCGCATTTTCTTCTCCAGGTCAGAGGTTCTGAACCTTCAGCTTCCTTCAAGAGGCAGCACAAAGCAAAAAGAAGGAGCAGCACTACTGGATGGAAGACACTGTTTATCTGCTGTGCAACTGGATCGAAGCTCACCCACTGGGGGAGCAGGGATGTCAGAGAATGGTATAGAGAATCCTTATAAGTGCAGAATCCCTAGTTATTTTATTTCCTCAATGATGTGTCAGATTCTCAGCAGACAAACTAATATTTGCTTAAAGATTTTGAACAATCAAAGCCACAGACTAATTCTAATGAATTTTGAAACCTTAAACAAAAAGTCAGCTTCCCCTCAAAAAATGTCTTATGTTTATTAAAAACCTGAACATGTCACTTGTAACTAACACTCGAAAGAATCACCTGTTTCCTAGAATTCACTGGACCAGAGTGACTTTTTTTTCTTGCTCATTAGTAAGCGGTCTTAGCTGCTGTGTGAATAATACCCAAGAACGTCAAGTCACAGTTAATATTCCACACAGGCTCTTTGAAAACAACCTTATCCCCTATGTAATTTTGAATGATCCGACTGGCTTAGAGCATGTAATGCTAACTACTGCTATAAACATGCTGTTTTCCTGCAATTTCCCCTGGGAATTGCATGTACTATGGTTTGAAAGTCTCGTAAAGCCATTAGGTTTCCCAAGACTGGTGCTAGTTAATATTTACCCAGAATAGCACTGGACTTCTACAGAGGAAAGAATTATTGGGATTCTGGACGGGATGACAATTTTGTTGGCTCGTTTACATGCTGTAATGATGAGAGCCATTTAAGAAAGCTGTCTTATTATCCTAAGATCCTTCATCCTGGTAATGGTTTATATGCCAAGTAGACAGCAACTGCAAACTTAGAGCCTGAATTTCTCTTACTGGTGTTGGACACATCTACAGCCAAATGAAGACAAATGTCAGGCTGCTTAGGAATTAACCATGGGCAAGAAACTGTGCTACAGAAGAAATCCATTGAGAAGAGATTTGGAGGTGAACAGCTAAATTTGAGGTCTGAAGTGTATGCCTGGATGTGTGATACAATAATGCCCTCCAGAGACAGAGAGAGTCGTCACCGGGGTCCTTCATTATAAAAAATGAGCAGGTATTTTGTTCTACTAGAGTGCAGCTGTGCGTATGAGTGTCTCTAGGGGAGTGGGAATAAGAAGTGCATCTAGCATGATTTTCTAAAGGCATTTCTGTACTTTTAATTTGAGTTGAATACAACAAAACGGCTAGCATAGACCTGATCTGATTGCTGTGTGGTAGTGACTCTGTACTACCATATGAGAGACTTAGATTATAGTGGCACTGCAGAGCTTTACAGCAGTGCAGCTTTGCCGCTGTAGCGCTGCCAGTGCAGACGTTCTAAATCAACGGGAGAGAACCTTCCTATTGACTTAACTCCAGCCCCCATGAGCAGCGGTTGCTATGTCAGTAGGAGAAGCTCTCCCGCCAACCCAGCATTGTCCACACCGGCGCTTAGGTCAGTGTAACTTATGTTGCTCAGAGGGGTGGCTTATTCACACCCAAGTGAGGTAACTTATACCAGCATAAGCTAAAGTGCGTATGTAGCCTTAGACAAGTTGTTCAACTGCACTCAGGAGATGGGTAGTTCAGACCATGCATTGATCAACGTCTTCTCAAAAAGACTGAAGGGAGGCACTTAAAAGTCTGTAAGTGGTGTCCCATTCAATTCTCTGCTGAAAAGATGATGGCCTTTACATAGGCTGTTTATGATGGGGCGGGGGTGAGCTGAGAGAGGGTGTAAATCCTCAGGTCTCCCATGGGAACACAGCTGCATAAGTGAAAAGATTTTTACTAATGGATCTAAGATCTGTACACATTCACAACCACCCAGTTTTTACATGTGCTATTTTAAAATCCGGAAATCCTAGATGAAGAGCTGACCAGAGATTTGCAAAATATTCTAGTGCAAAATACTTGAAATTTCAAAATTTCCCACATTGTTAGAAACTAAAAAATGAGCCTATTTTCACACAACATTTTGCTAAGGTAGACACATTTGTAATGCAAAGACAGGCCTCATTTCCAAGCTAAAATAATGTATATTTCTAGTTTAAATGTCTTTCCTATCAAGAACGACACAACAAAAAACCATATTCACACCTTTACAATATGAAAATAGATATTTTCTCCAGTAAAGACCAATTTGAGTGTTGAAAGACAGGAGTGACAAAAATCACTCAGAATGAAACTGGAAAGTTGCACAAACAAAATTAGTCAGCTTCACACAGCTCTAGGGTTGGCAGGTAATATGATTTCATGCATTTGTTTTTGTAGGTCTTTTATAAATTTTAATTTCTTATTGCAGAAGAGTATGTGTAACTATTGTTGAACAACATGTGATTAGAGAATTAGATTTAACAAGCCTAAGAATATTTGTCTTATGCAATTTATATGGCTGTTCGGAGCACCATGAAAGAGATTTCACTTGTCTCTCTGGTTTCCAGTCCTAATAACCATAGGCAGTAAAGGACAAGTAAAAAGTAGTGTCTGCTATGTCATTCTATTGTGATGACAGTAGTGGATGTGTAAGTGGACATATTCATTTAGAGAAAGTGGCATTTCCATGCATGGAAGAAGTAATAAATAGTGGTTCAAATGTGCAGGCATTAGGGCTGCTGAAAGTTTGTGTCTTTCCCCCCCATTTGTAAAGAGCTAATCTGTGTATCGCACATGGCATATGTGACACTGACTAGAACAAACATGACCGTCTGCAAATCTTAAAAGGAATTAATGTTGTTCTGTAACACCAGTGGCTCATCAACAATTCTGCTATCCCCTCAACCACTGTAACCTGGATCCCTTTTCTGTTGCACTCCATTAGCAAGATGATGTAAGTGATTATGCAAAAATGTGTACTAATAATGTATCACAGATTGAAGATCTGAAAGGAATTCTTTGTTTTGGCAGTGGGAAAAGTTCTGAAGGAAAAGCAGTTCTAGGAAGTTAACTTGCATAGTATTAAGCATTGCAATATAAAATATACAGACACTCTATGTAATATTGGTGGGAACTAAGGTTTATTCCTGCTCAGCAGATGAATTATTGATTGTGATAACCCATCAAATTAGGTAAATAGAACTTCATTTGAAGGCAAATTGGATTAGTATGCCACTGTCCAGATTTGTAAAAAAATAACTAGAAACCAGGTTGCCTTTTTTAATTATAGAAAATATACCTGACGGAACAGCTGGTATCGTATCATTTAGGCTTGTAGCCAGGTAAAAGATGAATGTATTGGCCTATACGTATTTGCAACAACACTGCCCTCTAATGGATAGAATACAATACATCAGACCTACCCAAAGGTTTGTGATTACAGCCCTTCTGCCAATAGAGGGTGAGGCAAAGGGATTACATAATAAACCCTACCACTAGCGCCAGCTAATGGATATTGTTCTTTAAACTTGAGCAGAAGAGGTCTGTATCTTGAGGATGGCTGAATTTTATTTCCTGGACTGCGTGAACATTGTAGTTTATTGTAACAAATACATAGGCAGCAGCCTACAGCACAGTTTGGATGCCAACTGAAATAAAATTCAAGTCTGCAGACAATTATATAAATCTCCCATTCTTCCCCACACAAGTAGACACAGAAGTAGCTAAGATTAGAACTCTGGTTCTTCATTTCCTAAAACACAAACTTCTACCGCTTGAGCTCAAGCCTTTAGCTGGTTGAAGTGCAGATCTCATATCTTCTTTTTATGCCTGCCTCTAGAGGGCACCATCACTTGTTCATATACACAAAGCTAATACCTTACACTGAAAACACTAAGTTCCTGAACAGAGGATAACTAAATGTGCACATACACTGTACTTGAAATATTGTATAAGGTTTAAAAACTTTATATTTGTGAAGAAATAAGCTTTATCGATTGTTTGTAGATGGTTTGATTTGCTGACTTTGTGGGATAAGGTGTGTGAGCTCATATCTTTTATTGGCCCAACTTTTGTTAGCAAAAGAGACAAGCTTTCAAGCTACACAGCTCAGATGCTTGTCTCTTTCACACCAGAATTTGGGCTAATAAAAGATATAATTTCACCCACCCTGTCTAATATCCTGGGACCAACGTGGCGACAACAACAACACTGTAAACAACAATTGCTAACTACTGAAACTGTGCATTTTAATGACCTGACACTGCACTTTATTAAAACAATTAAAAATTAAAGACCACGTTTAAATTGATTTAAACTGATGTAAATTCAGGGATTAATGCTCAGAACTAAACTATTGTTGATGCCGTCTACGAAATATTTGTTTGCAGTGGATCAAATCTTAGAACCACTAATTTTATCTCAGATGCTGCTAAAAAGCTATGGGAGTATTTTTATGCTGTTATGTGAATATGCCATTTCCCTCTTTAAAATCTAACATACTTAAGTGATTCACTTTCCCCTAAATAGGTGGAGTTGAGAATTAAGTATCCAAAAGGTGATGAGCATGACCAAGCTTTAGCTCCAGCTAAGTGGCTGTTCTTTTCCCCAGTGGAAGATCAGATGTTCCGTTCTGTGGAGGGCCAGGCTGCCTCAGATGAAGAGGAGGAGAAATGGATTGGGGACCAGCAATCCCAGGTGGCTGAATTGAAGAAACTTCTGGACAGGGTTCCCTGTTGTGGAAGTGGGTATGTTTCATGGAGATTAGTGTTTAGGCTTTGGTTGTCCCATTGCAAATTGTATCACATGATTTAAAGATTTCAGAAGTATTGTGGCTTTAGTAAGAAGCCTTAAAACTATTTCACAGAAACAAATCCTCCAGTCACACGACACAGACTGGGTGTAATATACCCACCCGATCCTAGCAGGAGTCAGAGAGGAAAGTGAGGCATTGGGGAGTGGAGGGGGAAGGTATGTGCATGTGTCTAAACTTTACTCAATGCTAGAGAAGAAAGTAAAAAGAGGTCCACATGCCAGAGGGAAATCGTTCTCAACACCCATACCCCAACATGTCACATAAGTCTTTATTGCATAAACAATCATTATGGATTAGAATTCCTTCTGGGAAATCTCCCCCTATGCTCCAGAAAAGATCTTTTCCATCATAATCCTTCTTCCAGTAAAGCCATGAGCGAATAGGCTTTCCAGTCTGCCCCCAGTCTCTTTCCAGCTGTACAAATGTAGAAGCTGTTAGTTCCGGCACCTCAGCTGATCTCAGCTGTCAGCTAAGAGGAGATGGGAAACCAGCATCATAGGGACCCAAACCATAAAGAACTCTATAGGTCAAAGTCACGAATTTGAATTTATGAGAAAGTTGGTCATAGCTCTTAAGCAGATTGATCTTGGCTGCGAGGTTTCGCTAACTTTTCTTTTTCAAATATAGATGTGATGACAAAATGGTGAAGAAACTGATATCTTATTTTGGGAGTGCCAATAATGATGACCATGAGAATGGCACTATGGAGCTAGCAGAGAGAATCACCATGTTAACTGAACAGCTTGAGATGAAAGGGAATGAAGTGAAAAAACTAGAAACAAACATGAAGGAGGTAACAAGTGCGAGGTTTACATTATTTTATGTACACACAGGATTCTTTTCATAAATATTTTAAATACTCATGTTTTGTATTTTCAGCTAATTTCTGTTAGCGTTCAACCTTGTTGATGCCTCACCACAGTGTCATCACTTCAGGAGTGGGGCCACATCCTAGCTTTGCATGGCAACAGCACTTCCAATATGACTATTGCATGAATGTCCATGGATCTGAAGGACTATACTGTGCAACACAGGCTATTTTCACAAAATTATGTGTTTAAAATTCTGTCCGATATCCATGTGGATTTAATAGCTGGAAAAGGCGCAGGACTGATAGCCCTGGAGAACAGAGTGCAGAGAGTAGGCGCAGAAAATACAAGGCTCCCCTGTGGTATCTCAGCACTGGGTGAAAGGCTTCACATATCCTATTACCAATCTTCTAACCGGTCCCCCAGAATAACCTTTTTAAATGCACCTCCAGTTGGCTCAGTTGCAGGTGCTCAACTTACGTTAAATCTTGCAGCTCACTGACAGAAGGAAAATCTCAACCTCAGCCTTAGGGGGCTGGGGTTACCTTAATTTCTAGTGCGGACATAACTTCAAGGTTCCAAAAACACATGCTGTCTCAGTATCTTCACCTAATCTTATTTAAATGCACAAAACCTCAGCTACTCATCTGTGTAAATGCCACCAGTCTTTTCCTGATAGAGGTATTTAAAAGTAATGAATACAGAACATGGCCCAGATAGTCACCTGTACAAAAGAGGAGCAAGTAAGTACCATATAATACAGTGAAACCCCACTATAACGCGACCTTTGGGGTCCAAAAAATCCCATCGCTACAAATGTGGGGTCGCGATATAGCGGGGTTTCAAATCAGGTGGTCCCCAAAGCGGTGCATTGAGGTGCACTGCCTAGTGCCCCTGGTGCCTAGTGCCTAGCAGGGGAGAGGAGCTGTGGCCCCCCGCCTGCTGGGGACAGAGAACTCCGGGGCTGCGGGCGCTGGTGCTCTCTGTCCCCGGCAGGTGCGGGGCCGCGGCTTCCCTCCAGCTTCAAGAGGAGCCGCGGCTCCCCGCCTGCCGGAGACAGAGAGCACTGGCGCCAGCAGCCTCGGAATTCTCTGTCCCCAGCAGGTGCGGGCCGCAGCTTCTCTTCCCTGCCATGGTGTTGGGGACCATTGGTACAGTATCATACTGTATGATACTGTACCTTAAATGGGAGCCAACCTGCGATCGCGTTATATGCGATTTTGCGTTATGGCAGGGTGCGTTATGGCAGGTTTGACTGTACCTTGGTACAGCTGAAGGGGGTGGGGGGAGGGAAGAAGGAGAAAATGTGCTCATAAAGTGCCTTAAAACTTGCACGATTGGGTATGGCAATTTATTTGTTTCTATGCCAGAAATTGTGAATACTATAAAAATGTTATCACCTCACATTGTTTTAGCCTAATTCGTTTCAAAGTTTCATCTGCTTCACAATCAAAAACTGGGTGTTTTATACTCCTTTGCTCAAAAGAAGTTTGTGGACTTTAGTGTTTTTGGAATGATTTTATTAATCACTAAGGTCTGTTTAAATTCATAGCTTAATCTTCAACTTTTCTGCATGTTGCCACTCAGTGGCTTTATCAAGATTTCTGTTTCAAGGACATGCTCTCCCCTCCTACCCCCTCCCCCGCAACACACAATGAAATTTGCTTAGGGAAAAAGTGTGGAAAATGAAAGGAAGACATACTTGCACCTGGCACAGTGTACTGGTGATTGAATACTGTCAGTACACTAGGTTCTATGACAATGTATCCCTGTAATATTACCTAGGTTAATGGAACGCTTTGCTTCTGTGCTGCTTAAACACCAACCACGTAAAAAGCTAAATGCACTCTGTTCTTACTGATGGTGGCCCCGTTTACCTCTTTTCCTTGCCTTCGACTCACACTTCTAGATGTATTCATCTTCCTTTTGCAAAGCTAGGAATGTCCTGTTGCCTGATTTATAACCTCTGCTGATGGATACGAGTTCTGTGTAACTTGCTCAGAAAAGGCCCATTATAAATTTTCAGTAGTTATTCTAGAATTCCAGAATAAAAATATCAGCTTTTCCTAAAAATCATACCAAAAAAAGAGAGATAAACTTCACATTGATTGTAGCATAACCACAAATTTTAAAATCAATATTTGTGAATCAATTTGCCTTTGTCATTACATTCCAGATTACAGTCCATTACAGCCTAGATTATTTACAATTAATCTATTGTACTGTATATCGCTGGTATGAACGCATCATTTTAGTTGGTGGGTTAGCTTGGAGCTACTGCTGCTACAAAGCTCTTTGGCAATAAGAGACAGTGATCTTGAAAGGATCAAAGATCAGTTTTGAAAAAGTGAATGCTCACCTGAACTTTCAAAATCCACAAAAAGTGTGCAGGAAAAAACTCTTAATACCCTCTCACCAAATTAAATGCATTGCCTGGTTTAATAAAGAAATCACTGAGAACAAGCTGTCACTTTCCATGGTGTGTTGGGGAAGCTAGCAACAGGCTCTGTTATTTAGATTTACAAAAACAATTCTGAAAGATGACATAAACAACATCAGCAGGCAGGTGAAGAGCAAGAGCTGCACATATGGAC
The DNA here is from genome assembly GCF_003597395.2 of Chelonoidis abingdonii. NCBI lineage: Eukaryota > Metazoa > Chordata > Testudines > Testudinidae > Chelonoidis > Chelonoidis abingdonii. The sequence goes on along the minus strand of NC_133785.1, from coordinate 4,112,600 downwards.
CAATCATTGATCCAATCTAAGATTACAAAAAACAGAAGATTAAAGAGGAGCTAATTTTGATTCATTTTATAGTGAGCTCCAATTCTCAATAACTGAAAAGTCTAAGTACCATCTACTGAGGACAAGTTAATGAAGGTGTCAGGCCTAGATGATAGATTGAGGAAAACATGAGAAAATTCTAAAGCTATATTGGCACTTTACAAAGCTTTGTGCTCTGAACAAATGCCTCAGCTTTGCAAGGCCAGATTAATCAAAAAGTAGAGAATTAATTTACACCTGTCAAAAATGCGCCCTTGTGTGCAAATAGGTAATCATGCAAGAATATTTCCAAGCACAAGTTTGCACATTTAGTTATGTCTGCATGTGCTTCTCTCTCTCTCTCTCTCTCTCTTTTTTTTTAGTACACACAGATGGAAATGAGCCCCCACTTTTGAGACTGGTCCACAGTTTTCAAATAGGGACAATTCACTAGCAGATTCTCTACCAAACAATGATGAACATAGAAAGAAAGGAGTTCTAGTAAGAAACTAAAGTGCCAAACATATTTATCAAATCTCTATATCCTGGTTTTGTGTTTGGGTTTTTCTGTTGCACTCATCATGTTAGTATGTGAGCACCCCATAAGCAGTAATGAATTTTACCTCATGAGGTAAAGAAGTATTATCCCCATTTCACAGATGAGACAGGTTAAGCGACATGCTCACAGCCAACCAGAAAGTCTATAACAAAGCTGGAACTGGAACCCAGAGTCCCAGTCCAGAGCCTTAAAAGTTGATCATCCTTCCTCCATATCTATATCTATACTTTATTATAGTCGTCATCATCTAATTTGCAACAAATGGGGTGAGAGAAGATGATAGATGTAGCCTATGTTACACAAACTACCTTAGAGAACTTTTTCAACCTACATTGAGGCACCATCTTCAACTGCTGGAGGAACAGTAAAGCACCAAAAGCAACTATAGGCATCTTAGATGTAAACAAAACAGACTAGGGGATGAAGGGAAACTAGCATCTATTTCATAGTAGGAGGTGATAGAGCATCAAGAGGTAAGAACTGTCTTGGGAAAGTTAGTATAATAGCAGCAGATTGGGAGGTACAGAAGAAATAGCACCATAGACGAGCCTGGGACAAGGAGACAACAGCAGAAATATTCAGTGATATTCTGAGCAGAGTATCTATAAAAACTAAAGCAGGTGGTTATGACATTGGACAGCTGAATGCTGGGTGGGCAGAATTAAAGTGGCATGCAAACTACAGAGAAAAGATTGAGTTTTTTCCAGAAGGGTTTGTTCAGTGACTGAAGGTGAACAGCATGGGGCTGCTGCCTTGCAGTAGCAGGCAGCAGAGGACATACAAGTTCATGTGTGTTTTTCACGCAGTGTAGCTAAAGATAAGATGCCCTGAAAAAATCTCTTCGAAGCAGCAGATTGGGTTCCTATTGGTTGTTGACGCAGAGGGCTGTTAGGACTCGGGTTCAGAATAGCTGTGTGTGAAAGAAGCAGATGCTGCCCAACACATTAGGAAGGTGGTGCAGGAGAAGAGGATCAGAGGGGCTAGAATATTGGGGAAACATCCCAAAACATTTTAAGAAAGAGAAGTGCTCTGATTAAGCAGATAAAGGCCTTTCCTCTCCGCCCCCCTCCTTTTCATTTATATATTGTCTCTTTCATTGTACTGATGTGAGGGGGAAATGTAGCTCTGCTTCATGTGTTTGCTAGAGCTCTGCGTGGATACAAAATTTGTATCCACGTCCAATTCGCAAAAATTATCCATAGATATCTGTGGCTATAAAGTAAGTATCTGCAGATTTGCAGGGCTCTGTAATGGGACGCACCTATGATGTGCAGGATATCTGGAGTGCAGAAGAGGAAAGGAGGAACTCTGCTAACTGAAAGAAGCAATAAGATTAATTCACAACAGACAATTCCCTCCCCACAACCTCAGAGAGCATTAATTATGCCTCAGCCTGACTGCTCCCAGTGATGGTGATTATGTTGGGTGTATATACAGACAACCATTTGTTTATTTGCTTAGTTCCTTCAAAATGGGTGTTCACTGAGGAACTCTCAAGTCACTATTTGGCAGAGGATATAGACTAAGTCATCCGAACTGCATGTTGTTCTGTAGGGTGGAGGAGCTGGAGGTGCTCACAAAGTAAAGGTCATGTGTGGCTAATGGAGGCAGCTAGTTTTCAGCTGATGCTGCAGCAAGTGCCAATTAAAACATACTTTTTCAGCTGTGTCATAGAAATTAAATGACTTTCTAGAAGGATTCTGTGTGGATCAAGGATTATCTCACTTCTGCACTCTGACCACGTTCGCTCTTGGAAGTGGAGGGGAGGAGTGACATTTTGCCCAGTTAGTAAACGTTGATTTGGATAATATTTTCTGCCAAATAAAATCTAAGAAGTAGCTGTTTAGTTTAAAGCCTACAGTTACTCTGATACATCTCTCTCTCTCTCTTGCTTCCCCTCCCAGAAGGGGCCCTGTTACAGTAGGGCGGGATAGCTCAGTGATTTGAGCACTGGCCTGTTAAATCCAGGGTTGTGAGCTCAATCCTTGAGGGGGCCATTTAGGGAACTGAAGGTAAAAATCTGTCTGGGGATTGGTCGTGCTTTGAGCAGGGGATTGGACTAGATGACCCCCTGAGGTCCATTCCAACTCTGATATCTATACAGCTAAAACAAAAAGGGATTAACAGAACCAGAAAACATGAAATTTATCCCACAGGATTTTGTTCATAAATGCAGTAAGAATAAATATATTTGACTTCTCTTTGCAGCAAATAATTGCAAAGAATGATAATATTTAGGAAGGTTGTGTGCTCTGCCTGGGTCTAGTAATGAATGGGATATGAGGTTTATTTTGATTTAATTAATTGAAGGAGCTTAGAGCTCATGAAAGTCAACATTAAAATATTTAATCTAAGCACTTTTCCAATAGATGCTTTCCAGGCTCACTTTAATAGCTTGCCCAATGCACTACATTCCAGACCAGCACTACCTCTCCTAGTCCTGGGCCTCTGATGAGCAGATCTCTCTAACAGTCCATATTGTGGGGCAGTTTTATGATGCAAACAAGGGGGCTAACATGAGCTCTGAGAGGCAGAATTAGCTAGTGGGCTGACCATGGGGGCTGACCGCTAGGAACTCCAGAATTCTGGCTCTGATAAGGATTTTCTGGCTGGCTTTAGACAAGGCATTTAACCTCCTTATTTCATTTTCCCCATCTGAAAAATGGGGATACCAATGCTCATCTGTCTCTTTCCCTGCCTCCCTCCCAAGATATTATGAAATTAGTTAATGACCAATCTGTGTTCTGAACTATTATTTCCACATATATCCCAAAGTGGGATTTGAACTTGTTTTTACAGAAATGGGAGAGAGAGAGAGATTCACAGAGCTGGTTACTATGATTTAGGTCACATGAGCATCTTGGCATTTTCCAACCAGCAGGGAAGATGCAGTTCCTGTTCCAAAGACAGTGTAGCATCTGACAGGCAAGAGCTGAGAAAAGGGATCCAACATACAACCCAGGTGATCAGAGTGATGACAGGCACAAGTCCTATTTCTTTACAAATATGAAACTTTGTAAGTTAAATGTTAAGTTGCCCTTCCTCCACAATACTGCCTTGTCTCTCTTCTACACCAAAACCCAGCTTTTGATACCTCATGCCCGGTTCTCCCAACATTTGACATCCTCCTGCCACTAAATGAGCATTTAACTCATAAGAAAAATACATGAAACAAATAAGTAGATGACTTAGACAGTTTCTTGTAAACATCTTGGAAGAAGTAAGTTGTGAGGAAGGATTTAAGACCCTGATTCAGCAAACAGCTTAAGCAGATACTTAAGAAATTCACCTCTATTCAGCAAAGCACTTGTGCAAGTGCTTAAATGAGGAGAGGTTATTAGAACTGGTCAAAAATATTTCAACATGACTTTGTCCCATCAAAATATATAGGCTTGTGGCTACAGCACTTGCCAGAGATATGGGAGACTGGCTACGGAGTTTGTATCTCTCTGGCCTGGCCCACAAAATATTTAATTACTTTTACAAAGTGGAACAGCTCCAACTGGAAAGACTGGGAGAGAAACTGATTCTATAGCCTGAGAATTAGGATGCTGACTGGAAATGTGGGAGACCCATGTTTTATTGGTTACTGGACAGTCCTAGAGATTGGCTTTGCAGTAACTCAGGAAGGTCCTGATCAAACAAACCACTTAATCACATGCTTAACTTTAAGCACATGAGTACTTCCATAGGCTACCCTTCAGCCTGCTTCAGTGCCTTATTCAAACAGGGCTTTCTTGAGCTGGTCTGCAAACCACTGATCTCTCCCCATTTAAGCGTGTGGTTAAATGCTTTGCTGCATCAGGGTCATAAAAGTTTCCCCAAGACTCACTTTTCCCAAGATGCTTACAAGAAACTTGCTAACTAAATCACCTACTTATTACTTTATTTTATAAGTCTGTGTTCTATGCATAGTGGATGGGGTAGAAAAAAGTGTGAAAATAGTTGTGAGAGAAGCAGAGCCCTCTGCATTATCCTTCTTTGAAAAATATAGATATAAGAAAGACTGAAGTACAGAATTCAGAATGAGAACAGTTACAATTTCTGAGTAGTCTGGTTGCACCAAATATTGAATGAAATATCATGAAGTAGAAGAGCAAATGCACCTCCTAGCAGTTATTTATTCAGTGCCTTAAAGAAATGTAGCAATAGAACAAAGTGAAGAATTTCCCATCAGAATAGTTTTCTGGAGCAAACTGACATTTAGCAGATTGGACGAAAAGTTAGCTTTGCGATTATTGTGCAAGAGAATAAAAGCTCCAGTGCTTTTAACTTCCTGTGTCATTGTCCAGATGAAAGGCCCATTGCTAGATGAACTGCAACAAAAGGTGGAGGAAACTGAATTGTTGAAAATGGAGCTACAGATGTTGGAATCTGAGAGAGTTAGGCTGTCACTGGTGGAAGAAAAGCTCATGGATGTTTTACAGCTTCTTCAACAACTTCAAGACCTGGTACGGCAAGAAAGTAGTCCAAAGAACAAGAACTAGTTTTGATGGTGTCCCTCCCAAACTGAAAAGGATATTTGTACCTTACATCCAAATGCAAGGGTTCCCTTACATGCAAGACACACAGCTGCACAGCTTTGCCACTGGAACCATCAGCTCCAATGGTTGCGTTGCAGCAAAGAGGAAAAGCCTAGAAGTTCTTACTTGTGACTTTCCAGTATAGATGTCCAAAAACTCTCTCCTCCCCCCAAACAAAAGTTTGAAATCATAGTAGTTTCAGATTTTCTAAAAATCCACTAAATTAGGTCCAAGCCCCTTTCAGAGCAGGATTTAGTCCTCCAGAAGAAAATGCATCAAATATTAAATTGATAGTGTAGTACTCACCCAAACACCCAGTACATCTAAGATGCTGTTCTTTGGGATCATACCTACATCACTGCATGGATTGCTCTGCAATATGAATTTGTAAGAATCAGTCAATACTTGCAGAACCAGATCATGATATTTTCTCAAAGGCTGGGTGTAGGGTTCTCTTTATTTCAACTGTCTTCTGGAAGGAGTCTGCTGGCTTTCCACACTGCCCCAGTAATAGCTTTAGAAATAAATGCCCTCACAGCAAACTGACTTCTCTCTCCATTTGGAGTTTCTGGGGTGCACAAGTTAGGCCTGCTCACCCCCACATCCACAGGAAATATTTTTGGGAATGGGTTAGTGGTAGCCTGGCTGCCTTCAATTCAGTAGAATCAGGTCTGAGAAATACTTGTCTGATCCTATTGCTACTACTTTAAAGAGCCTTTGCCTGGCACACCCCAGAACGCACATGCATAGATTATGCACCACTCACCTCCATGTTATTGAAAAAAAAAGAAATGTAGGAACATAATCCTCCCTTACATTTTTATTACTCTTCATTTCCAAGCACTGAAATACCAGCCTGATGTATGGTCAGTGCTGGGCTGAAATGCAGCAGCTAGCTACAGTACACAACAGTTCCTCAGTCTTCTAGCACATCCAACTGCATCATATGGGGCACTAGTGTAACAAGAAGAGTACAACTTACTGAAGGAGCAAACCTCCTTCCTGCAGCACCAGAGATGTTTCTGAGAAGCGTCTCATCCAAGTACTAACCCAGAGAGGGGCTATTTAGTTAATCAGAGCTGATGGAATCACAGCACAAAGTGGTTCTTATTTAAAATGTGATGGGTCAGTCCTTCTTAAATCCCTGCTTCAGGTGGAGGGGAGTGGTGAGAATTAGCCAAGACATGAGCAAGCTGGATAAGCTATTGAACATGGGGTATGTTAGGAGTTGTACAAGTCTGCATTGCACTTTTAGGAGTTAATTTTTTATATTAGGATTCAGGGCATCTCCTGAATTTTCAGCAGAACTGTACACTGTGTATTTAATTAGATTATTCACACACATAATGACTTCACCATGTCTGAAGTATGCTGGTGTTCTACAGCTGACTCTAGGGAACAAATGCAGTATCTCAAATTATGATACCTTACTTTAGTGCTTAGCACAGCCCATTTTAGTTTCACATCCCAAGTCTGACACTGCTTGCCACATTGATCAATAACAATCCAATCCAATGAAGGATGTACTATTAAACTGGCAAAGAATGACTGATTGTGATTGACAGCAGGCATAAGAACTTTCCGTGTCAAGACTTGGACATGTCATTCACTGGTCAGCAGTGTTGTTGAAAATCATTCCAGCTTAGGAGATGATCCATCATGCAATGTGCTACATAGTTGTGAAAATACTGCTTGATGCTAGTCATTGCTGGAAATATGCCTTTGTGTCTGGCCATGTTCCCTAGGTCCAGTGAATAAAGAAAGATGATTTACAGGATCCCCTGAAGAATGTCCTATAGAGTCCTATGGAGGAGGTACATTAGATGAATGAGAAACTACAGTTACAGATGAATAAGCTTTTAAGGCTATATTGCCTCTGTAAATTCACCCTTATGGATACAGCATTCCCAGCATTACACAAGTGCAGGAACCTTCTAGAAAGCTGGGCCAGTCTGGAGCCAAATAAGTATCCTCTTGCAGCACTGAATGTTCAGAACAGAGGTTAATTGAAGGGTCATGCAGTCCCAAACACCTGAGTTCCTGTTTTCACTAAACCCAAGGGGGCTATACACAAGTAGGACTCTGAAGAGGAGAGGAAGAGGAGTGGATGGGACATGTGAATAAGCAGATGCAATAACACTTGAACTGCAGTTGTGAGCTGTGCAGTTCTCTTTTTTCAGGAATTGCTTCTGCCTATTGCCACTCCAAAGAGTTAATCAAAACATCTTGCCCTCTCAGGTAGGTGGGCTGAGGGTGCTAGTTAAACAGACTGCAGGACTGGCTCTCCCCCAAACGAGAGTTAGGTACCACGTTAAGATAGTGGTGCTTTCTAAACACCATGTGGCAACCTCAATCGTTTTTAAAACGGAATCATTACAAAGGCAGGCCAGCCAAACTGCCTTAGCCCTAAAAACTGGAGGTACTCTCAATAATGTTTAATAGATCTCAGTAGACAGCAGCCAAGAGAGGGTTGATTAAGGACCTTCCCTAGCTGTTTCTCCTGAACAACACATGCAGTGACTTCCCCTAGTTTGTGTGTGCTTAAAATGGTATCGTACGTTTCTGAAAATAGGTGCGGGGGACCTATTTCTGAGGCCTCACCCACAATCCATGTATTTGTACTGCCTGTCTTTCAACACACAAGGGCTTTGCATGAACCTAGCCAGGCCTTTAATAGTCCTGAGTATGCCTATCTCCTCCTTGCATTTCATGATAAGCATGTGCATCTGGATTTTCATAGCCATAAGCTTTTGAAAGCTCAGCCCTGTGCTCTCCATTTCCCTTTGAACTATTGCAGATTCTTATAGTAAAGCCAGGAACTAAGGAACAGGGACACCCAAATCTGCTGTTCACTATGCAGTTTGACTCAAAGATTCCAAAATAAGACACCATGTTATGAGGCATTAATCTTATTCTCATTTTCAAATGCAAATCCACTGTACATATATTTAGATTTTGTTGTTTATATTAAGCTGGTCAGGGAGTTAATTGTTCCATGATATTGTTTTGTGTTTTAAAGAGCATATCTAAGCGAGCCTTGGGGAAAATCTTGCTGAGCACTTTGGAGTCTTGTCGTGACCCCCACCATGGTAAGAAAGTAAAATACATATGAAGAATAAGAAGTGTGCAAAGTACATTTGTAATTCAGAGTCACTTGGGAGGCAGATTATATACCTTGTAAACAGTAGACAGAAAAGCAAAAAGTCACTCACATTCATAGGGGGAAAAATTACTATGCAAGACCCCTACTAAAACTGAAGGCTTCAAATCTTTGAAATTACAGAAACTGGGGCATCATGCTAAATTTTACCCTTAAGCTGAATTCTTCATCCCACTGAAATCAATAGGAGCCATCTGCACACATCCAAGGGCAGAAATTGCCCACGGGGCCAGATTTTGCCTTCTAAACACATCAGTGTGGTTGCACAGGTATCAGAGAGCAGAATGTGGGCCCCTGAGTCTGTAAACTGACCACGCATCAACATTTACAATTTCATTGTTTAGAGTTCTTCTCTACCTGACATAAAGAGAAGGTACAAAGGAAAGCAGCATCTTTCAGTAAAGTCAGTGGGTCAAACCTGCTCTCCATTAATAGTAGCCTTTCATGTTCTTTGTTACGAAAATTAAATTTGCAAACTCATCTCCCTGGACAATAGCCCACTGTGCAGAAGCTGCCTATGGAAGAACCATGCAGGCTTAGGCTTCACAGCCTGGAGGTTTAAATTTGATTACTTTGTCCCTGTTAGCAGAGCTTTTGCATTTACCTCCTTCAAAGAAGCTGGCATACTGTACCCAGTCAGTTTGCATAGGAAGACTGCCTGTAGGGGCTTTTAATAGGCAGAGAGGGGTCATAGAAGAGATAATGAAAGGGTAGATGCAGCCTGAGGGTTTGTTCTGCAGAATACTATGAACAGTAATTCAGGGAAGGTAACATGTACAAAACGCCCTGGCTTCCACGGAGCTTTCTTGCCGTACAAAAGGCTTGTCATTAGCATGCAGTGATTCAATGTCCAGACATTCTCGAACAAAGTGGTGCCGCTCCAGCCTGGGTGTCCTGGGAACAGGGGAAAAATGGCGCAGCAAGCCCTTCTCCTGCCTCCAATGCACACACACAGAAGGCAGCCATACCTGAGCTGCAGGCCTGGGAAGCAAAAGATAGGTGGTAACTAGTGCCCTCAGAAGTACTAGCAGCTCCAGTGAGTACAGAGGAAGTTTTCTGGCAGTGCTCCATCTTATAGGATAGCTGTCCAGCACTTCCCACAGCACCCGGGAGGTATTAAACCTACCTAACAGGGAAATAATTACTCCAAGTAGTGTCGCTGAGGCAATGTGCCCACTCCCTAACTCTAACACCGCTCGGCTTCCAGAGATGCATAAATTGAGAACCAAAGTATTTAATGAGGGAAAGCTGATGAAGCCCAAATCAATATATACTCTATCTGTTCTGCATCACTTTTGCTATAAAATCCTGCTATAAACACTGTTGCTGTTTCCTCTGCTTTGGATTTTCTGGCTTTGCACTTGATGTGACATGAGCTGCTTTCCAAAATCTCTGTAGTCAAACATTCTCTCACTGTGTGAGAATGCTACCCCAATGACTGGTTCGATTAGCTATGTTTCGTTGATGTGACTTGAATCCAGTCTCCATTTGAATGACGAGTAGGTATTTAGACCAGCAGTGTGTACCCATCTTTCAGGGATAGGTTTCAGGAAGTTTAACTGCTGATGCAGTGCAGAACACAGACAGCCAATACATTTCAAAAATCAGTCTCTGTTCACACAAGGATGAGGGGATTTAATGAACAGAGAGTTTGCAGTAGGAGAAAAGGAAGTAAACTCAGTCCCTGTGTACTGTTCCATTCTGCGTCCCTTTGATATGCAGAAGAATTCATTCTCTGGTCTCCAAATTCAGAATTCTATATTTGAAATTGTTAAACTGTATCTCCCTGGCTTTGTCAATATGCTAATATTTGTCATAATTTTCTTTTAAAGGAGAAGCCAACATTCTTGAGGTCCTAGATACTCTCTACCATGAGCTGGCTGCCTGTGAACTCCTACAAAGCCAGCCTCTAGGAAAAGCTCAAAGTCACCAGTCCTTGTCTAACCCACTGGTTATCTCTTGTTAAGCAACAGTGCCATCTACAGTTCATCATGATTAGTCAAGTATCTAAAATCTTACCATGTTAAACGATGGGTGGAAGAATGAGATTGCCAGATTTGGAGGAGTTCAATAATAAAGGGACAAGTTAGGACAACTGAGCCATGAAATCACAGGTATACTGCTCTGGGAAGACCTCTAATTCCTCAGCTGTCCTCTATAAGTGTTCACATTTCATGAGAATGACTTAATGATGTCCATCTCTGAAGTCTGACAACCGCATTATGGCATTGTAACTGTACCAGTTCACCAAATGAAAAGTATTACAAATGCACTGATCAGCTTAATAGAGGAAAACCCCAAACTGAATAGCTGATTGTCGATTAGCTAGAGATTTTTCCTCTTCTGATAGCTGAACCAGTACATTAAATAGTGGAAGACAGACTAACTGGCGGACACATGTTGTTTTCTTCAAGTACAAGAGACAAAATTGCTGTATTATAAAGATATATGCACACCAGTATACGCCAGTGGGGCAAGTTAAAGACCCATGTATAAATTTATGTGTTTGTGATTATATATCTTATTTAACTCTAGAGATACATTTATGTTTCTGTTCACGTGGATTTTGTACACCTCTACCCCAATATAACAGGGTCCTCCGGAGACAAAAAATCTCATCGCATTATAGGTGAGACCGGGTTATATCAAACTTGCTTTGCCCCTCTGCCCCATTCCTTGTTCCCTGACCACCCCCTCTAGAGACCCCTGCCCCTAATCACCCCAAGGACCCCACCCCCTACCCATCCCCCCGTCCCCTGACTGCTCCAACCCCTATCCACCCCTACCCCTACCCCTACCTCCGCCCCCTGAGAGGCACTCACCGGCAGTGACAGGAAGCTTAGCAGCCTGGCTCCAGCCTGCTCCACTCTGCTAGCTCCCAGCTGCAGCACTCCGCTTCCCATTGCCGGTGAGTGCGGGAAGGTTGGGGAAAGGACACCCCCCGTACTCACCTGTGGTGGGATGCGGAGTGACGTGGCCCCAGCCCGCTCTGCTTTCCTTGCCCTGGCCCCAGCAGTATTGCCGGGGGGCAGCTGGGGAAAGGTCCTGCACTCACCTACGGCGGGAAGTGGAGCGCCACGGCTGGGAGCTGGCGGAGTGGAGCTTGCTGGTGCTGGGCTGCTCTGCTTCCCGTCATTGGTGAGTGCGGGGAGGTTGGGGAAAGGATGCCCCCCGCACTCACCTGCAGCAGGAAGCGGAGAGAGGTGGCTGAGAGCTGGCAGAGTGGAGCAGGCTCGGGCTGGGCTGCTCCGCTTCTGCCGCTGCTGCTGAGTGTGGGGGGGATCCCGTCCCGCAAGCCTCCTCCCCCGAATAACACGGCTGGGGCCAGGGCAAGGGAAGCAGAGCGGGCTGCTCTCGGCCCCCCGCTAATCCCCCGGGCCACTCTGGGACTGCGGGGCCCCCAAAAGTGCCCTCCCACAGCTCCTGCCCCCCAGACCCTGGGGGGGGAGCCTCTGACTGCCTCTGAGACCCTCTGCCCCTTATTGAACCCCTTGGCCCCAGCCTGGCCTGGCACCCTTAACATGCTGCTCAGAGCATCGTGTCAGAACTTTACCGCGTTGTATGCGAACCTGCGTTATATGGGGAAGAGGTGTATTTGTAATTACAAATCCATTAGAAGTGTGATTATGTTTTGATATTAATCTGTAACTGTCCTTGCTGGTTATAATCTTAGATTTTATGTTAAACATTAAACTGCTTGGAAAAAAGTGAAGAATGATCTTGTTCCCCAAGTTGCCAGGAACTGGGAAGGCTGCAGAGACAGGGGATACATCTAGACTACGAGCCGTTTCCGCGTGTTAAAATCGATTGCTCTGGGATCGATATATCGCGTCTAATCTAGACGGGATATATCGATCCCTGAGCGTGCTTATATCGATTCTGGAACTCCACCAACCCCAACGGAGTTCCGGAATTGACATGGCGAGCCACGGACATCGATCCCGCGCAGTGAAGACGGGTGAGTAAATCGATTTTAGATATTCGACTTCAGCTACGTTATTCACATAGCTGTGAAATTGCGTATCTAAAATCGATTTTATCCCATAGTGTAGACCAGCCCCCTAGGGAGTGAAAGGAAGAAAGCTTCATATTACTCTTTCACCAACCAAGTAGCAAATGATATACATATAAGACATTCCCATCCCATATAGTCTAAGTGAGATTGTAAAGATACAAAGTGAGGCCTCATTTGCAGGCAAAGGGCTTGATGGAAGTAAAATGCTGGACATGCTCATAAAAGCATATATTCTGGTCAGTAATAAGAGAATCCCCAGGGGCAAATATAAGAGGACAGTGTGTTGCGAAGTTGCTGTTGCTTCCTCACTCAATCAACAGAAGAAAATAAAAGGCAAAGCTTTTAAAACATTCTACTGAATCTATGTACAGTAGGCTCTTCTGGGAATATGAAGAGAACTGGATTTACCTGAGATAATACAGGGAACAAAAGGAAACGACTGAATTAAAAATTATCCAGATTAGAAATCACAGCCTTCCTAGGAAAAAGGTTTTTAGAGAAGGGCTACTAAGAGGATCAGAGGAATGGAAAATCCACCTTATTAGAGGAGACTCAAGGAGCTCAGCTTGTTTAGTCTCACCAAACGAAGGCTGAAGGGAGATATGATTGCTCTCTCTAACCACATCAGAGGGATAAAACACCAGGGAGGGAGAGGAGTTATTTAAGTTAAGCACCAACGTTGACACAAAAACAAATGGATATACACTGGCCATCAACAAGTTTAGGCTTGAAATTAGACAAAGGTTTCTAACCAGAGGAGTAAAGTTCTGCAACGGCCTTTCAAGAGAAATAGCGAGGAGCAAAAAAGCTAACTTGTTCTAAGACTAAGCTTGATAAGTTTATGGAGGGGATGGTATGATGAGGTTGCATGTAAAGGCATATGGCCCATATGCAACTGCTATTAGCAAAATATCTCTAATGGCCAGAGATGGGACATTAGATGGGGAAGGCGCTGAGCAACTACAGAGAATTCTTTCCCAGGTGTCTGGCTGGTGGATCTCACCCACATGCGCCAGGTGTAACTGATCACCACATCTGGGGACAGGAAGCAATTTTCAGATTAGCAGAGACCTTAGAGGTTTCTTCACCTTCCTCTGCAGCATGGGGCATGGGTTACTTACAGGTTTATACTAGAGTAAATGGTGGATTCTCTGGTACTTGAAGTCTTTAAATAATGATTTGAGGCTTTCAGTAATTCAGCCAGGTTATGTGCCTGTTACAGGAGTGGCTGGGTGAGGTTCTGTGGCCTGCGATCTGCGGGAAGTCAGACTAGATGATCATGATGAATCCTTCTGGCCATAACATCTATGAGTCTATAGCAAAATAGCTCAAACCACAATCCCATTTATTTTGTGGGGGAGTTTATTTTGTAGTCCTTTGTTTTCAGACCACATTGTGCTTATTGTGCAGGTGGATCGCATCATCTGTGTGGTATCAGAGGGGTAGCCGTGTTAGTCTGGATCTGTAAAAACATCAAAGAGTCCTGTGGCACCTTATAGACTAACAGACGTATTGGAGCATGAGCTTTCGTGGGTGAATACCCACTTCGTCGGATGCATGTAGTGGAAATTTCTAGAGGCAGGTATAAATATGCAGGCAAGAATCAGGCTAGAGATAAAAAGATTAGTTCAATCAGGGAGGATGAGGCCCTCTTCTAGCAGTTGAGGTGTGAACACTAAGGGAGGAGAAACTGCTTTTGTAGTTGGCTAGCCATTCACAGTCTTTGTTTAGTCATCTGTGTACTTTCCATCCAAAAATTGTACATGAGACTATATTGTTAGCAACGTGTTCATAACAAACATTTGCAATAGATCTTTTCCACTCCTTTGGAGGAGGAAAAAGGGTATGGAAACGGTGAGCCAAATTGTGTCTTGTGTTACACCAGTGTTACTTCAGTAGGGTTGCTGTGAATTTACTTGGGGATAGCAGAGAGCAAAATTTGGCCCAGTGGATATACATTTTTACACACATGCACACGCAAAATTAGACTTAGGACTTCCTCTCATGGTGGGGTAATGCTTTCTACAGGGGGTTGATTTCTACAGCATACTAGCATCTTGCACATTAATTGGTCCATGTAGACCCTGCTGGTGCACACTAAAGGTTCCCTAATGCACTTTCATGTAATACTATTTCAAACAGCACAGCATTAAAGCGCACCAGCGGGGTCTCCACCCAATCCATTAATACACAATACATTAGGGTGCTTTAGAAATCACACCTCCACACGCACCCATCACGTAAACAAGGCCATGGATAGAGAGACAGTCGCAGTATAGGAGTCATCTTGCAGGCAAGGAAATTATGTACAAATATACAACAATGAAATATCAGGTAAAAAGGGCACCATGTGTTTCCTGTTTGTGTTCATTTCCCCCAAAGGCCAGAACAATGAGTCAGATCCTGCCCTGTGCATGTATTAAGAGGCGGAATTTGGTTTAGCACGACTGCTGCAAAATCCTTAAATACTGAACAGTATTTGTGTGTGTATTTGGTGGAAAAGGTGAGTAGGGAAGCTGCTTATAATGCAAGTACATACCTGATTATATACTCCCTCAAATGTGGAAGGTATCCTCAGTTGCTTGAATGTGTATTACTAATAAGCTGTGGATTGGGGACGGGGGTGGGGAGGAATACTATAATTTTTTTCTGACATTAGGTTTCTACTTCACTTTCTAACATAGCCTAGGTATCTAAAACATTAAGCAGTCTATTGTCCCAATGAGAAACTGAAGGAGCAATGTAACTTAGATGCCCTGTAGCACAAACAGCAATTAAGGTTAACTGGAGACAGAAAAGATGTCTCTGTAATACAAGTTATTGCTGCCACTAAGAGTAAGGTAAAAAGCAGGTGCTAACAGGAAGCTTTTGTTAATTTCACTGAAATGTAATGATTAGGTCAACATGGAAGTAAAGGAATCTTGCCATGTGAAGCCATTGTCCCTTTATGGAAATATTATCTAATTGTAAAAGAAATGGATCTCTCAGAGGTACTGTTTGTTTGTGTCTAGTCATCAGGGTGTCCTGGCTGGTCCAATTGATATTGGAACAAAATCTTGTCATCAGCATAACTGGACAGAATGCTTGGCCAATCCCTCTAAACCAGGATAGTCCAAGTACATCAGATCTTCCTAGTGAAAGAGGAATAATTTAAAAAACAAACATTTAATATTGAATAAGATCAGATTTGCTGTATCTCCATAGGCAGACTGCCGTCTTCAGTATAGACTGAGTGGCATTTCCATCACCAGTCCACTGCATGCTGAGTGTCTGAGGCAAAGCAGGGCACTGGTGATGCAGGAGAGCTACTTTGATGACCTAAAAAAAAGGAAATTAAAATGCATTTTAATGCTTTTCCATTTAATATTTTTATACTCAGATCGAGTCAGTTGAAAGGGTGAGTGAGGTTCCCAGACACTTCACACAAAGCTGGGCCAACTTATGGTTTTGCATCAAATGCATGAAAATTCAACAACTACTACTCAAAACCAGATGGAGCTTATCAGTTTCACTAGTTATCTGGAATTTGTTCAAGGAAACTCCAAGTGAAACTCAAGTGGGAGGAGAGGCTGTGCACAAAGCCACACAGATTGTAACCAAAGGAAACAGTCACACTACCCTCAGTGAAGCAAGCCAGTGTTGCCAACTCTGACCAATTTATTACAAGTTTTCTGATACTTGACTCTGAGGGATGGAGCTTTCAGAAGACAGCCAAGTGGGAGAATCTCAGCTTTTAATAAAACAAAAAGAAAGGAAGTTTCTTACCCTTAGGATTGCAGGAAAAATTTGAAAAAACATGACCAGAGTGTATCTTTAAGGCTCAGAAGAGAGAAGAAAAAAAATTTTTTTTTTTAAATCTCATGGGTGTTTTGGAACTTGACTTATGAGTTTCGAACACAGAGTTGGCAATACTGCAAAGCCTGCACTTTTCATACCAGTTTTCAAGCCTTGGAACAGTTGTTACACATACCCTTGACTGATGTGTGACCTTAGTAGGACTGCAAAATAAACTGTCTCTGAACTGTTATCAGTGCCCTCACAGTATCATGCTCTGCACCCACTCTTGTGGTACAAGATGATATAACCATTACTTTGTGGTTTTGTGGAAGACTCTCAAGTTTAAAACCAACCTTGTTAAAAAAAAACCAACCTTTTCCCTCACCCTAAAAAAAAATAAATACACAGGATATAAATGCAGACCTCCCCTCTCCCCACCTGCCCCCCGCCAAAAAACCCCAAAACTTCCATGTAAGAAATAAGGCCACAAGTCCAGGACCAAATTCCTGCATGCAATGTAGTACAGGATTTTTGCCCTCTGCTTTGCAGTAGCAGCTGCCCAGGCCTTGCAGGTCAGTTTCCCAGTGCAGGAGAAATCAGTAACGAGAAATCTGGAAATATTCTAGGTCATGGTGTACAAGTGCAAACTCTCCTGCTGCTTGCCCAGCTCTCTCTACCTAAAACCTTGTGTAACAGAATGACCACCAGAACACAGCATCTTCCCAACACTGAACATTTGCTCACACACTAAGACAAGGAACTTGGAACACTATGTGTAACAGTTCTACCAGGTGACACCTACCATAACAATACAGCTTGGCTCTATTGTTATGCAAATGGAGACCCCTCCACTCTAAAGTAGACTCCTGCTAAAATTGGAGACCTACCCTCACATCAAGCAGTTCTAGATTAATGTATACATTTCTATAAGCAAGACTTTCTTATAAGCCTCCTTCCGCACAGCCATGCTGAGCCATACCCAATGTGCGTGGGTTATTTAGGCCTTGTCTAAATGAGAAAGTTGTACAAATTTAACTAAATTGGTTTAGAAACTGATGAGTGTCCACACAAGGGGGTTGTACCAATTTAATTGGGGTTTGAACCAATTTAGTTACATCTATAGAATTTTTCATCATTATTTAATGTGTTTAAAGCTCCCTTCTCCCCCGTTCCACGCTTATTTCTGATTCTGTTAGGCGTAGATAGTAACAATGTTTGTTTTCTCCCCGCTGTATCTGTTCAGTGAAACATCCTGTCTTCTTAAAATTTGGACTCTTCCTCAACCAGTTTTTTCCCCATAGCTAACTCTACTGGCCTTTCCCTCCTCTTCCATAACCAATCCTCAGAAAACCTGACAGGTTTCACTCTGACCGTTATGCACCCAATCCTCTCTTGCACGGCTGCTTAAAGCTCTCTCCCCATTCTCAAATCTTCACCCCAGCAAGTGTCAAGGAACTTGTCCCTTTACCTGCAGATTTGCGTCACCTGGAACTGACAGCTTGGATCTGACAGACTTTCCGTATTACAATTTTGTACACATTTCCAGCAGTGCAAAAGACCAAAACACACCTCTCTTACACATTCCTCTGGGGAATAATACAGAAGAATTAGAAGGGAAGACATTGAAAGATCTATACTCTGTTTCACTGATAGCAGCCATGATTTATATGTCTGTATCCTTCAGGACGCAATCTCAGATACTTGCCACAGAAACAGATTCAAACTTATGACCCACCTGGCTTTGGCCCCAAATGTTAAATGACAGTCTTATTTTCTACCAATTTCTTTACAGATGGTCCAGATAATATGGTATCAAGCAAGTTTACTGCACCGTACATATACATTTATTTTCCCTAAATTTAGTAACCTATTTCCTTTTTAGCCCTATCTCTTCTCTACAGACCGCCATTTTAAACATTTCTCAGCTATTCCAATTTACTTTTTGGATTACTGGATGTCTTCACCCAAGTAAATCTTCTCAATACTTCATGCAAGTCTTGCTTCTGATCACTCTTCTCGATAGCTTTGCCTAATTTCCTCCTCCCATCCCACCATTTCTCTCCTTCTCCCATGCACTCTGTTTTCTTTGCAGATTATTCCAGAAAGTTGAGGGCAGTGGCACAGATGTGAGATCATCTCTGTAGGGGAACTGAGTGAAAGAAAAGTTCCTTATCTTTTTCTATTCCATCACAATAGTTATTCTCCTCACGAAGAAAGTTACAGGTATTATAGTCAGTACAACCAAGGGAATGGAATGGAATGGCTAGGCAAGGCAAGGCAGCTGGTGTGCTGTGACTGCTGCTTGTTACACTAATCTTCATAGTCTCACTGCTACTTTGTGCTCCTGTGTGTTTGTTGAATCCACTTGTTGTGTCTCATCACATACATCAATTGAAAGCTCTGTTGGGTGGGGACCCTCTTTTTATTGTGTTTTACATGTGTACACGGTGCCTAGTTCAACTGGGCCCTAATCCCTAACTGGATGCTACTACAGTGCAACAGTAAATAATAAGGAACAGTGCAAAAGGCCTTGTCCTTTTCAGTATTTTTGCCTCAGGAAAGAAAAAAAAAACAAAAAAAACAAGAAAAGAAATGGTCTTTGCTAGAATGTGGTCAGACTTCCTTGGGCTTAATGACTCAAAATAAGTTCTCTACAGTCCCAGATTCAAATTGGTTTCATGAGAAGCTACTATTAAATATCCAGTATCATTTACATTAAAAATGGAAGTTTGCCTCAGCACAGATATCACTGAGCTACAAAGTGCTCACATAACCCCTGAGTCCTCCTAATTAACTTTATTCTCCACACGCTCTCTTCCTTCCATTACCTTTCTCACTCCTGGCTAATCAGTGGCTCCGAAATGGTCAACATACAAGTTATATTCTTCCATCACAATTTCCTCCTACCAGTATTTCTAATCTATAGGAAATATAAATTATTGGCAGATTAAAGTCCACCTGACACAGCAGGTTATTCCATAACTGCCTATTGCAGGGTCTCTTGACCTTCCACTAAAGTATATAGTATTGGGCACTATCACACACAGGACACTTGGTCTGATCAGCAGGGCAATTTCTATATTCCGAAATATTCCAGAAAGATTGGTGAAGCTCGTACACATTTCAGGAACCAAATAGTTCTTTTGTTTTTGCATATAAAAGCCTGCATAAATGAAGCCACCACTCAGGTGGTACAGACTGTTAATCCATTATATGGTATGTTTGAATTATGACAGTCAGACTGCGAATACTTTTAGACTTTAATCTTTGTTTTAGTTTTTCTGGTAAAATAAAAACAAAACTTTAAAATAATGGTGCCTTAAGCAGAATTCTTTGCAAGTAAGTATGACAAAACACTCATAGCATGTGTGAGACATCACATTACCACCCAAAAAGTTTGCTATGAAGGTAATAATTTCATGGCAGTTTTAGCCTTTTAAAATTTACTTCAATTTATTTGCTTTATAATCTACACATAATTCAGCACTACACAAAACTAGTACAGTGTCCTTCTTAGTGTGAAATTTAATTGAATACCATCTTTCTTTCCTGAAATATCATTTGTTTTTCCAGAGGCCTGGATTTTCAGCATTCTTGTCATATTTCTGTTCTACATCTTTCAACCCTTTGTAACTCTCCAGCGTAATTACCTAGATCTAGTGCTACTTGCTGGGGTACCAGTGCAGCCTTTAAGGGCACCTGTGAATAAAAAAATATGTAGGGCTGTCAAAAGATTAATAAAATTAATCACAATTGTGACATAAAAATAATCATGATTAAACAGTTTTAATTGTATTGTTAAACAGTAATAGAATACTATTTATATTTTGTTTTCAAATATATTGATTTCAATTACAACACAATACAAAGTGTACAGTGCTCACTTTATATTATTACAAATATTTGCACTGTAAAAAAGAGTTTTTACTTCACCTCACACAAGTGTTATAGTGCAATCTCTATCATGAAAGTGCAATTCACAAATGTAGATTTTTTTTTACATAACTGCACTCAAAAACAAAATAATGTGAAACTTTAGAGCCTACAAGTCCACTCAGTCCTACTTCTTGTTCAGCCAATTGCTGAGACAAACAAGTTTGTTTACATTTACAGGAGATAGTGCTGCCCATTTCTTATTAACAGTGTTACCTGAAAGTGAGAACAGGTGTTTGCATGGCACTGTTGTAGCTGGCATTGCAAACCAGATATGCTAAACATTTGTATGCTCCTTCATACTTAGGCCAATGCTTGCCAGTCTGACTACAACTGTGCCATGTGAAATGCCCGTTTTCACTTTCAGGTGACATTGTAAATGAGATGAGTGCTTGTCTGGCTTTGTCTGCCTACCAAAGTAGTTGAAGTTTATTTTGGACCTTAACTTTTTAGAAATAAGTTTGGCCCTCAAGCTGAGATGGTTGGAGTACAGCACTCAGCTTCTGGGACAGCTCTCTTTTAGGATGTCTGCTTTACTTTCACTTTCTCTCACTCACTCAGATGAAGTGTGTCATTTTGGAGTAAGATTTAAATGCTTAAAGTGAGATTTGCTTTTAAAATGACATTTCTCCCATAAAATGACTACTTTATTCTTAACTGTGATCTGTGCAGAATTTCTGCAGAAGCTAATAGGTAAGCTTGTCAAGGGAAGCATTGCTTGTGCTTAGAAATTAGACGAGAAGACAATAAGCCACTTACTCATATATAACTGCTTTAACTGCTGATGGATTAATCCTAATTTACACAGGTGTAACTAAAATCAGACTAAGGCTACAAATTCAGATTCAGTTTGAGAAGGCCTAGTGGCTAGAACAGCAGACTGGGAATCAGGAGACCCTGTGTTCTAGTCCCAGTTCTGCCAGGGGCCTAGTATGGGCCATTGGCAAATCACTTCATGCCTCTGTGCTTCCATTTCCCCATCTATAAAATGTGGATAATGACACTCACCTTCTTCGTAAAGCACTTTGAGATCTATTGATGGAAAGCACTATACAGTGTATTATTAGGGTTCGGGTTCAGGGGCATCGCCAGATGTCCAGGATATTCTAGAGACAAATTTTGGTGGATTTGTACACCGGATTAAGAGGTACTACACAATGAGAATTCTCTAGCCTTCCGAGTATTGCACAGACAACACTGCAAAGTAATAATTGTTCAGCCAGTTGATCAGTTAGTGGTATATGATATAAAATCAATGTATGATACTGACAGGCCAGCTCAGATTAAAGCCATAGATTAATTCACTTGTGGATGAATATCAAAGAAACAACATTAATGTTATTGTCTTCACTTACCTATAACCTCTCATTTACTACTGCATTACATTATGTATACTCAGTAATTAGATAACCCTAGATTAAAGTGTGCTAAGATGTGATTGTACTGGATGTGTAAATTTCGTGAAAACTAATGAAGGATTGTTTCTGGCTTTCACGTTGTGTTTACATTACATTTACCCACAACATAAGTTTGCAGCCTTGGAAATGTAAAAAAATTGCAGACTTCAAAGCACGGGTTGTTGTGTTCGACAGTGGAAGTTCAGACTTTGCTTGCATTTAATCAACAAAGGAAGAGCTCATGCTGTGAATGAAAACACATGCTAAATTGACTTTTGGGGAAAGGCATTAGAAGGCTGGTTCCAGGGATCGATCCTGTATCTCTTAACTGTTTTGGATTCTAACAGGGTGGAATACTGAACAAGTGGACAGAGATCCTCAGAATTATTTTGGTTAACCTTAAGAGACTTGTGGAAAACGAGCAGGTCACTACAACTCTGCTGTCACTTGGACTTACAAACTTTGGCCTGGTCTACACTACGTGTTTAAATCGATTTAACGCTGTACCCGTCCACACTACAACGCTCTTTATATCGATATAAAGAGCACTTTATATCGATTTCTGTACTCCTCCCAGACGAGAGGAGTAGCGCTAAAATCGATAAACATATCGGATTAGGGTTAGTGTGGACGGAAATCGACGTTATTGGCCTCCGGGCGGTATCCCACAGTGCACCACTGACCGCTCTGGACAGCAATCTGAACTCGGATGCAGCGGAGGTTACAGAAACTAGGCCCCGCGAACTTTGAATTTAGTTTTCTGTTGCCCAGCGTGGAGCTCATGGACAGCACGTAGGCGATGCAGTCCCAAATCCAAAAAAGAGCTCCAGCAGGACCGTAGGGAGATACTGATCTGATCCTTATGGGGAGACATAATCTGTTGTCATCCGAGCTCCTTACAGAAGACGAATGCAAAGCGTTTGAAAAATCATCCAGGCTACACAGTGCTGGGTGAAGTGTCGGAAAGCCAAGAATCAACGGCACTCACCGGGAGGGAGGGAGGGAGGGGGTGAACTGAGGACTCGCAGGCTATCCCAAGTCCACAGCAGTTCTGAAAAAGTATTTGCATTTCTTGGCTGAGCCCCCCAATGTTGTAGGTTCAAAACAGTGTCTGGCGTGGTTCGGGAATAGCTCCTCATTTTCTCCCCCCCCACCACGTGAAAAAAAAGGAAGGGGGAAAAAGGGGGAGGGAAATCATTTCTGGACTGCTTTCAATGTCACCCTACATGTGGTACTGAATGCTGCTGGTAGACGCATGCTGCAGCAGTGAAGAGCAGTATCGCTCTCTCCCCTCCCCGGTGTAGAACGGTGCAAATATGAATGAATCCATCATCCGCCACTCGCCGGAGTGCTCTGGCTGGCTTAGGTGAGGCTGCTGGGGGCTGGGTAAAAAGTGGGAATGACTCTTTCAGTTATTCCCAGTAGATGGTACGAATGGCTGGTAAACTGTCTTCCTCATAGGCAACTGGGGCTGCGCTTCATCAGCCCCCTCCCTTTTCTGTGTAAGAAGAGATTCCTGTATGCTGGCTATCATAGCAGCAGCATGCCTGGGCTCCTTCCCCGCCCGCTTATTGTCCTGCCTGGACTGTCATAGCCCGGGAGGCTGCCTCCTCCTTCAGTTTATCTCACTTAACAAGTCTCTGTTTCTTAATCTACATTCTTTATAACTCATGAACAAATGGGGGGGGGGACCTGCACAGTAGCCCAGGGAAGGTTGGGGAGAGGGAGCAACGGGTGGGGTTGTTTTGCAGGGCCCCCTGTGAATCTGACACGGAGCAGCTGTGCACTGATACACTGGTCCCTCTAGTACCTTCCCTTATTCTAGCAGGAGCGACTCTATTTTAACAACCATAAAGGAGGGATGAATCGGGTCATCCCAATTTGCTTTTGGCGGCCCCCGGCGATCTCAGCCAGGGGCAACTCATGATAGCAGTAGACAGTACAGAGGGGGAGAGATACGTCATCTCATTGCCGGTTTACTCAAGCAGTAGACGGGTACAAGAACAACTGGTACACGCATCTCTGCTATCATGCAAAGCGAAAAAAATGAATGCTGCTTGTGTAGCGCTGGAGGTATCACCTCTCGTCCGCGGCATCCAGTAATATGTGCCAGGAAAAAAAAGCCGAACGGGCTCCATGGTTGCCGTGCTATGGCGTCTGCCAGGGCAATCCAGGGGAAAACGGCGCGAAAGGATTGTCAGCTGTTTTCCCGGAGGAAGGAATGACTGACGACATTTACCCAGAACCACCCGCGACAATGATTCAACCCAGAGTTCCAAAGAGCGGGGGAGACTGCGGGAACTATGGGATAGCTACGGAATAGCTACCCACAATGCAACGCTTCAGAAATCGACGCTAGCCTCGGACCATGGACACAAAATGCCAAATTACTGTGCCTAGTGTGGCCGCGTGAAGTCGAATTTATATCATCAGTTTTATGAATGATTTTAGCTAATTCGATATTATCACGTAGTGTAGACGTGGTGTAGACGTGGTGTAGACGTGGCCTTTGACTCACCTGTTAATGTATTTTACCAGCTTTAACCTCTCAATAACACTTCTTTATTTGCTTAGCTAATAGTTAGTTTACTAGAGAAATTGGCTGCCAGCATTGTCTTTGGTGTGACATTGAGAGTATCCATTGACCTGGGGTAAGTGACTGACCCTTTCGGGTTGGAAGTAACCTAATGTGATGTGATATGTGGTATAAGGAACCATTATCACAAAGTTCAGTTTGTCTGAGTGGCCAGGCCTATGGGGACTGTTTGTGACTCCATGGTAAGACTAATATAGTGATCCATGAGTGCACATTTGTTACTGGCTTGGTAAAATCTAATTATAGAATAGACCAGCAGTTTGGAGCATCTGGCCTGTTTTCTGAGTCTGACCTGAAATTAGCACTCACAGTTGTAAGCCACTTCAGATAGCCTCACACAATGAGCTAGAACAGGGGTTCTCAAACTTCATTGCATCCCTTCTGACAACAAAAATTACTACACAAACCCAGGAGCGGGAACTGAACACTGAGGCTGCCTGAGCCCCACTTCCCTGTGGGGAACGGGGGGGTGGAGATTAAAGCCTGAGCCCCACCATCTTGGGTGGGTGGGTGGCAAAGCCTAGGGGCTTCAGCCCCAGGCTCAGAGCCTGTAACCTGAGCCCCACTGCCCAGGCTTCAGACCTGTCCCCAAAAAGTCTTAGCCAGCCCTGGAAACCCCAATTAAAATGGGGTCCCAACCCACTTTGGGGTCCCAATCCACAGTTTGAGAACCACTGAGCTAGAAGAAAACAGAAAATCATTACTGGTAAAGTTTGCAGAGGACACAAAAATTGGTGGAACGGTAAATAATATTAAGGACAAGTCATTTCTACAGTACAATGTAGACCACTTGGTAAGCTGGGCTCACTTGAGCAGCATGCATTTTTAATACAGCTAAATGCAAGGTCACGTCTCGGAAAAAAGAATGTAGGTCACACTTATAGAGAAGGGCACTGTATTTTTAGAAAGCAGTTTCTTAGAAAGGAACTTGGGTCAGAAGGTGAATAATCATCTGAACATCATCTTCTAGTGCAATTTGGGGGCTAAAAGAGCAAATGTGATCCTTGGATACATAAGCAGGGGATTAGTGAGTAAAAATAGGGAGGTAGCATTGGCATGGCAAGTGGCATTAGCGAGACCGTTACCGGAATACTGTGTCCAGGTCTGTTGTCTGCACTGCAAAGGATGTTGACAAATTGGAAAGGGTTCAGTAAAGACCTACAAGAATTATTCAAATCTGGAAACTCTGCCTTATAGTGAAAGGATAAAGAACCCCAATTTATAAGTTTATCCAAGAGAAAGTTGAGAGGTGACTTGAACATAGTCTATAAGTATCTGCACGGAGAGAAGATTTCTGACAGGAGAGTCTTTAATCTAGCAGACAAAAGCATAACACCATCCAAAGGCTGAAGCAGATGCTAGACAAATTCCAACTAGAAATAAGGACAGTTTTAAAATCAGTGAGGGTAATTATCCACTGGAACAGCTTATGGAGAACGTGCTGGATTCTCCATCATTTTAAGGTGAATATCTTTCTAACAGAGATGCTCTAGTTCAAAACAGAAATTATGGGTTTTAGGATCAAATCACTTGGTGAATTATATGGCCTGGTATATACAGGAGATCAGATTGGATGATCCTAATGGTACCTTTTGGCCTTAAAAAAATCTGTGATAAAAATAAGAACTGTACCTTTAAAAAGCAGAGATATAGAATCAAGAGAGTAAAACCAGCCCAAAGCTTCTGAACCAAAGACAAGAGAATTATCTAAATTAGCAAATTCAGCATTATACTTTGTTTAATTGTTTTAAGCTATATTACTTAGCTGAGCAAACTTCTCTCTAACCCACAAACATTAACAACTGTATTTTCAATAAGACTAAAAGAGGAGTTTTTTGTTGGTTTTTATAAAAATCAGCAAGTGTGTGTGTGGGGGGAGTGTGTGTGGGGTTTGTGCTTCATGTTAACCTGAAAACCGCAGCCCCTCCTTTTAAATGGCCAACCCAATGGGTGCTTGGTATGGGAAATGAGGGAGTTGCTGTTTGAAACCCCTCCCACATGTTATGAAGGTTAAAGAAGCCAAAAGACGGTGGCTTACCATGTCTGCCTGCAAGCCAAATTCTGTTGCCAGCCGGCCTTGCATGTGTGATCTCTCACACCAAACCAGCAGACCCTCAATATAAAAGAGGCAAAATGCGACCTTGTAAAGAAAGCACATGTGCCATGTAATATTAACAGCTTGGTTCACTGTGAAAGAGTCTACCCATTGTTCTCTAAAATGTGTCTTTATAAATACTACTCTCTCTTTTTTTTTCCTCCCGCAGCTGCAAATGTTTCAGTGCTCCCCGTATCATCTCCATCCCAGAGGCTAGCAAAGATTAGAAGGCAAAAAAAAATGCACTGACAATGAAATGTTCTCTAAGTTCATGCAGTCCTTCCACACTGAAAGAATGTGAGGAGGCAGACAATGTCAGTGTGCAGGACAGCACAAAATGAATGAGAGGACAGGAGGGACATGCGAGAGGACAGGTGGCAGGACAAGAGGAAAGGTGGTGGGATCAAGATGATAGGTGGCGTCAGCATGATGAAAGGAAGCAGGAAGCAATGCTCAGGCTACTGGAGAATCAAACTGATATTCTCCGGGGTATTGTTAAGGTGCAGGACAGGCAGCAGGAGCACAGACTGCTGCTGCAGCCCCTGTATAACCAAATGCCCTTCTTCTCAAGTTCCATAGCCTCCTCACCCAGATGCCCAAGAACGAGGTGGGGGGCTTCCGGGCACCCAACCACTCCACCCTAAAGGACTGCTCATGCAACAGAAAGCTGGCATTCAATAAAAAGTTTTGAAGTGCAGTGTGGCCTTTTCCTTCCCTCCTCCCCCACCCCACCCGGGCTACCTTGGCAGTTATCCCCCCATCTGTGTGACGAATTAATAAAGAATGCATGAATTTGAAACAACAATGATTTTATTGCCTCTGCAAGCAGAGGAGGGGAGGGCGGTTGGCTTACAAGGAAGTAGAGTGAACCAAGGGGGCGGGTTTTCATCAAGGAGAAACAAACAGAACTTTCACACTGTAGCCTGGCCAGTCATGAAACTGGTTCTCAAAGCTTCTGTGATGCGCAGCGCATCCTGCTGTGCTTTTCTAACTGCCCTGGTGTCTGGCTGCGCATAATCAGCAGCCAGGTGATATGTCTCAACCTCGCACCCCACCATAAACATCTCCCTAGAATTTGCTTGTGTTATAGCAGGAACACTGTCCAGTGGAATGAGCATTCAATGAGATGAACAGTGGTGGAAGTGAAAAGTTGAATAATGGGTTTTGAGTAGATATCAATACTATTTTTTTTTGCTCATAGCGAACATTAATGCCCAGAACTCTAAGTTACTGGTCAGAAAACCTCCACTCTGAGATGCATGTATGTGCTGCTCTTGTTTCAGAAGAGACACCATCATACATTTAGTTTAACAAAGTAGTTTGTCTTTTATATGACTATTCTGTGACTTATGAAATGTTGCCACAGAAAAGTGTCTCAGTATATGATTTTGAAAACATGATCTCCTTAGGTTAAACTGTTCTAAGCATACTGGTGACACACACAAAAAGGCAGTGATTATTATTATTATATAACAAGAGAGAGCCAAAGAATTCTCCAATAAGGATTTTAGAGTTTTCTTCTGGATCATTACAATAACAAAGATATGGAGACTGAAATACTTTTTTGAATCTTGTGCATGCAAATGAAGAAACAGAAGCACCTGCTCCTACAGCTCCTAGGTGCTTTTGGGAAGAAAGGCAGGTCAGGAGTAAGGTAGTTTGAAACAAATTTTCATACTTCAGTCACACAATAGTCAGTGTCAAACCTTGTGTGGGGTTTTGTACTCCCACAATATGTAGAGGCAAAACTAACAAAAACAGAACACTAAAATGCTACAATTTGCAGTTCATATCCTGTTACTTCTCATAAAAATATGCATGATGGAATCCAGCACTTTGAATGAACCCGTAGGAAATCGTATGCTACGGGGTCCAGATTCACTTCCATTTTTTGCCCAGAATAGAAGTTGTAAATAGTTTTAAAGCTGCATCTGCTCTTGAACAATATTATGAGGACATGGCACTGGCTATTGCTGGAAATAAACAATAGGGGATCTTAAAGCGACAGTGTAATTGCCTCAAAAATAGTTTGTTCTTGTACTTTATCCTTTGGCTCATATAAATTATCACACAACTGAATGTCAAATGCAATCTAATTTCCTCTGTTCTTTGCCTACCACATCACATCCAACCAAACACCACATAAAATTTTCAATACAAATTGTAGCAACTGTGGGAGCAGAGTGTTCACTAGTCACTCTACGGCCACCACACTGGAAGGATATTACTGTGGAAGAAGGCAAACAAACAAACAAAAAAAAGCTGTAGCATTATTCTACACAATTAACAGATCAGAACACAATTTAAAAAGGGACAGAGTCATTTGGACCCATATTTAAAATTTATTTTCTAAAATAGTCTGTAGGTGAGGAAGAGGGAGATAAACTGTTTAAGCAATGAATAGTTAATAGAGACACAGTACACACAGATGTCTCTTATAGAGTGCAAATAAAAAGCTTCTACATAAGAGAAGATTGCCAGTCCAAAAATGTGAGTTTTCATGTATGAGACCTAACAATATGTATAATGTTTTTAATCCATGGGGTACTTCTTCCTATTGGGTCATATCTGCAAAATTCTCTCTCTAAATGACAGAGTTCTACTTTTTACAATCTTCAAACTCCTTGCCTCTCTTCATTCTCCTGAATTGCATCTTCTAAACAAAGGCTTGCCCCATCCAAACAATTAACTGCACCAAAATGTGTCATCAAGGCTATTTGCTTCTAAATATTCCCAAAAAACAAACAAAAAAAACTTTCACAAAAGAAGTATAACTTTTTTTGCAAAAACAATGACAAAAATTTTGGAAAAAAAAAAAAAAAAGACAGAAAATGGGTTGATTTCACTGGTGTCCCAAGTTCCCCAACTCTATGGTATTGAGCAGAGGGCAAGGCTAGCTGTGACAGGGCAAGGAACAAGTATGTTAGCCCGAGGCTAAACAAATCCCTGGCACCATGGTAACCAAATGGCAGTTGCTCCAGGTTAATCAAGACACCTAGGACATAGCTAGGTTGATTAGGACACCTGAAGCCAATCAAGAGCTGGCTGGAACTAGTTAAAAGCCTCCCAGTTAATCAGTGAGGCGTGTGCGTCAGGAGTTGTAGGAGGGAGCTGCACTGTTGGAGGAACTAAGCAGTACAAAGCCATATCAGGTGCAAGGAAGGAGGCCCTTGAGGTACTGGTGACCGAGATATTGAGTGGGGGCTGCTGTGGGGAAGTGGCCTAGGGAATTGTACATGTCCTATTTCCAAAAAGTCAGCTACCATAGCTGCAACTATTAGAGTCCCTGGGTTGGAGCCCAGAGTAGAGGGCTGGCCCGGGCTTCTCCCTCCTCTTCCCAATTAATCACTGAGACTGGGAGACAACAAGAGACTGTGCAAGGGAGGGTAGCTTCTCCTCACCTCCCTTGCTGGCTTATGATGGAAAATGGCTCAGTAAGTTGTGACCCTTGCCTCTAGAGAAAGAAGGGCTACGTGGAGGGTCACGGAGGCTCTGAGGCTAGCAAAATCCACCAGGAAATGTGGAACCCATGGAAACAAGGACAGAACTTTGTCACACCATCTAATCTGTATTTTAGAACAAAACTAGGTTTTTTTCACTAAATTAGTTTTTTTGTGAAAAAAGGTATCTGCTTTTTGTGGAATATTTTGTTGGAAAACTGTATACCTCAAAATTAAAAGGTTTTCAGGTGAAGACTGAAATATTTAATCCAGAAACCAAAATATTTAGATTCTGACAGGACTGGGACAGAGTCAGGTTTGGGAAGGAGGGGCCCATTAGAGAATACTCCTTTTCAGAACCAGGCAAGGAACCCAGGATTGCTGAGTCTCAACATTCCTCCATTCTCAGCAAATGGCTGTGAAATCATTGGCAAAAGTGTGTCTCATCCCCTCTAATGGCTGGTCCACATAGCAGTGGTAGGTTGTCATAATCTGTCAGTTATCATTATTGACTATCTGAATAGTGAGCATGGTAGAATGCTATCATTGTTTCAACAGCACTGTGCCTTGGAGGATAAGTGCCTAAGCAGCAGAAACAGAAGGCCAACTAATAGGCTGGTTTGGTTTAGTTTGTAACCTCAGGTGACTTGCTGAAATTAAGAGTTCTTCTCTATGCTAGTCATCAAGAGCATGTCTTAGCCCACATGATCAGCATCTGAGTTAACCAGTGGGCAGCCACCCTGCAAAGGCCTA
The DNA here is from genome assembly GCF_003597395.2 of Chelonoidis abingdonii. NCBI lineage: Eukaryota > Metazoa > Chordata > Testudines > Testudinidae > Chelonoidis > Chelonoidis abingdonii. Next base: position 4,082,334 of record NC_133785.1, on the reverse strand, counting down.
TCCATGTTACCGTGTCCTCATGGATGCTGCACTCCCTCTGGGGAGGCATCCCATGGGTCTTAGTGATGCAGTAAACTAAGCTACTATGATTCTTTGCAAATGAATTGTAGGAGAATTTCTGGGCACAGAGGGAATTGTGGGAAAGCGCTGGGAGACAGAGAATGAAGGACAGTTTAGCCAGCATCCTCACTCTTAAGTGGGAGGTTACCAGCCCAAGTGAAAGTGGGACACGGGCTTTAACCAATCCTCCCAACTGTGCCAGCTCACCTGGGTTGAAAACACCACCAAGCTTGGGTGAAAAGTCTTGTGTACATGGGCAGCAGGGTAGCTAGGGGCACCCCCCAATAAGAATCATGCCATGAAGATATATCCCCAAATTGTATGAACCTGCGGGAGGAGAACATAATTTGTTTACATAAAAATCCTCTAGCTTGAATAATAGGCAGGCACAATTTGGTCTCCTTTCAGAAAGCACTAGGAAGAAAAAAGAAGACTCAGACAATAGCATAGAAAATAAATGTAGCCAACTGAATAGAACTGAAGACTATATAAGAAGTCAGTGTGAAACTGAGTGCTGCTGTATCTAGAATGTGAAATTAGTCCTGCACATGGTAATGACTGCTAAGCACATCACTATGGAAATTGAAAGCTCACAGCAGGCATAGGGAGCCCTTAGAAAGCTGGCAAATCAATGTGCTCTATGCTGCAGCAAAGAACAATTCTAGCAGCACGACCTTTAAACAACTTCATGTATTGTAAGTAAATAAAAGAGAAACTGAACTGAGACAAGTATAGTGAAATAAAAGTATACTGTGGCCCTGTAGCATCTTGGCTAGCAACAAAAGGATCTCAAAGCACTTTGCAAATAATTAAACCTCACAGCACTTCTGTGAGGTAGGGCAGGAATACTAGCAGGGACTGCTTACCCACTGCTGGAGTGAAATGGGAAGCTCTTTAACAACAATATCACAAAGGAAACTGTTCAGTGTATCCAAGTAGGAAGAGCAGACTTAATGAATTTGCCCAGGATAGCAGATTTAACACCCCCACCCTTAGGAAAGTCACATGGCCCTTTTAGATGAGACGTGGTCAGTGTATCGGGGGTAAAGAAGGTGGGATATCCTTCTCTCCACACTATGGGAAGGGCAGGCTTTAAGGCACTGGGCTGGAATTTAGGAGATGTGGATTCACAATTCTGTGCCTTAGCTCCCAATCTTTTGTCCCTTTCTCCCACACATTTTCCTCCTTGTCTATTTAGAATGTACACTCTTCTGTGGAAGGATTGTCTGTTACTCTGTTTTGTTGGGGTTTTTTGTTTGTTTTTTACAGCGTTTAACTCCAATACAAAATTACAGTAGCAGCTATTTTCTGGTGTCCCTTAGACAGGAGGAGGAATGGAAGTACTAAGTTCATATGGCTCAGAAAGGAAGCGTGGCAACTGATTTGAGCAGCTGTGGAGGACAGGAGTGAGGATAGTGTATTAGTGACTTACAGTATATGCAAAAAAATGGAAAGTAAGGATTAAAGTAACGGAGTGTGGCAGGAAGAGAAAAGGTAACAGAGGGAATACGAAGAACAGGAAGAGAGGGCTGCAGAATAATCAATCACCCCAAAAGAGATGAGTGCCTGATCTGAGTGTGAGCTTTCAGTGGGAGATGTTGGATTTTTTGGCTGTGATGGAGCATACAAGCCCCATACAGGAGAAGAAGGGATTCAGGAGCAGCTGTTACTTTGTGCACAGTCTGCACTTTGTACATAGATTCCCTGTTCCATTGATGAAATTAAACTGGGCAGGCAGCAAGCAGGTAAATGCACAGAAAGGAACTGTCGGAAGGAAGAGGGGCGGGGGAGAGCAGGATTGCTCTCATAGATCTTTTGGTTGGGCCTGAACATTCTAAACAAAATTAGAGGAGCTGAAAACCTGTCAAGCAATTTTCCAAAAGATTTTTTGTTGTGTAATGACATCTTGTTGAAAGAGCATTCACTAGAAACTTGAATTTTTAATCAAATTAGCCTCTTATTTTTTTCCCCTCAGTGAGCACAGGGAGCAAATAATGGAGGGGGAAGGCCATGCAACACACACATACAAAGGAAGAGAAGATTTCTGGTTATCTCACCTAAGCTAGAAGAGTCAGGACCTAAGTTTTACATCTCATCCAACACCTCTAGACACCCAGCACCCTTGAGCGGAGGCATGGTTCCTGCATTTTCTCAGAGAAGAGTGCCACATCTCAATGACCATCACCATTTCCTGCTGCACCTCCTTGCTCCTCAGAAGTTTTCCACCAAAGTACTAACATGACCTAACCATCCTCCACTTGTGTGGTCTGGTAGGATTCACTGTATAAGTTTGTCTGGCCTCAGACTAATGCTTATCCTGTTTCCCAGAATATTTTATTTCACGGTACAAAGTGCAGTTACTCCCTTCCATGTATTTCACACTTGACAAAGAGTTATTTCCTGGTATACTGCCACAAGATCATCATCAATCTTCCTTTTATTTTTATATAACTTTATTTTACTAAAAGCAAGCATGGCACAGATTAGTACTGCAGGAAGCTATTGAGCTCCTATAACTTAAAGCTCTGCTGTCAGTACTGCCCTTGATAAGGATATAATTTTTTTTTTTTTTTAATAACTGGAACCTTTATTTACTAAGTTAGTGTAGCTTAATGGTCAAAGCAAGGGACAAGAAATCAGAATTACTGGGTTCTGTTCCCAGCTCTGTTACCAAATCAGTTACTTCATAGGAGGTTGAGAGGCTTAGGCCAAGTCTACGCTAGAAAGTTAGGTCGACCCAGCTATGTCATGAAAGCACCTCTGAATTCTGGGTCTCTACTGACCAAGGACAACAACTCTGAGTGGGATGTGGTGGAGGGAGAAGGGAGGGGCACGTAAAAGGAAAATTGTTTGTTGGACTTTTTCGATGTTTTAGTGACTTTGCTCCAGAATGCTAGATTTGTGACTGGGAAACTAATATAAATATACATTTCCTAGTAGGCCAATATTTTTTAAATGCATTATTTGCTAAGGTCATTATCTCATTGTCACTATCTCAAGAGGTCACTATCTTGGGGAGTTTCTGTACTAAACATTATAATATTATAAATTACTTTTTACATAAAAAACGTAAGAACAGTTATACTAGGTCAGACCAATGGTCCATCTAGCCCAGTATCCTGTCTTGTGACAGTGGCCAATGCCAGGTGCTTCAAAGGGAATGAACAGAACAGGCAATCAATGAGTGATCCATCTCCTGCCGTCCACTCCCAACTTCTGGCCAACAGAGGCTAGGGACACTCAGAGCATGGAGTTGCACCCCTTCCCATCCTGCTAATAGCCATTGATGGACCTATTCTCCATGAATTTATGTAGTTCTTTTTTTTTAACCCTGTTATAGTCTTGGCCTTCACAACATCCCCTGGCAAAAAGTTCCACAGGTTAACTACGTTGTGTGAAGTACTTTTGTTTTAACTGCTGCTTATTAATGTCATTGGGTGACCCCTAGGTCCTGTGTTATGAGGAGTAAATAACAATTCCTTATTCACTTTCTCCACATCAGTCAAGATTTTATAGACATCTATTATATCCCCCATTAGTTGTATCTTTTCCAAGCTGAAAAGTGCTAATCTTTTAAATCTCTCCTCATAGAATTGTTCCATACCCCTAATCATTGTAGTTGCCCTTCTCTATACCTTTCCCAACTCCAATATATCTTTTTTGAGATGAGGTGACCAGAACTGCACTCAGTATTCAAGATGTGGGTGTACCAAGGATGTATATCGTAAAAGCGGTTTGCCAGACTGATCAGCAAACCAATGCTGACAACCTATGTGAAAAGGCTCCAAAACACGACGCCTCTGGACTGCATCGGCATGCAGAAAACTATCAACCAATCACTGCCAAAGCCAATTTTAGAAATACTTAATGTGGCTATTAAGAATGCTGGAGAGAAAGCACAGTTTATGCAAACAACATGGCTGTCACATCATACTTTCTATTTAAGCAAGAGATACTACAAACTAGAGGCCAATGTTAAGTGTATCGTTACTTGTTAATCCTGAATTTGTACACGGGTTCTGACCAAATTGTCACTATTTTTCTGCAAGAAACTCAACTGAGTGGTTAAAAGCATGCAGAGCAACAGTGAAAGACTCGGCAGTTGAAAAAGCGAAGAACTCTCACCACATTCAGAAAAATGTGCATACATGGCCGATGAATGCACCAATGCAAATAGACATCAAGTATTAAGTCATTGCGTACATTATCTTGATGTCAGTGGTAGGCTATTAGATGCATTTCTAGATATTCAGGTTATAGAAGACACATCAGCTGCACCTGTGACATCTTAGAGTTAAATGCTTATAAATTGAACCCCGAAGAGATGGCTACTTGGCTTTGCTCAGGGAAAAGTATAACCCTAATCTCTCCTATACCTATTGCAGAGGCTATCTACCCTAACTAGCACTAGTACGAGCTACAGAATCTTCAAAAAAGACATTTAAAAAGCGATAAATGTAATGTCTTTGTTATACTTTTTTTTTCCAGCAAGAATCCAGAAGGACTAAATGTCTTGGAAAAAAATAGATACACTGGGACTGAAGTTCAAAGAAGTCTGACCTGGGAAAACCCACTGGCTTTCTCATGACTGGTCCTTGGCTGTTGTCTTAAAATTATTGCAACCTTTATTATTGGCTTTGGAAGGAAACCCCCAAGATGGGACAGATCTAAGTAGTGAGGCTGGTGAACTACATTTGTTACTAAGTTCAGAGAAGACTATCGCCATTCTGTCTCAAGTCTATTGTTGAAACCACTTGGGTCATTAAACAATGCCATCCAGGCATCTGCTACAACAGTAGTAGATCTTTGTCCAGCAATAGAAGCTACATTTGGATCAATTAGAGAGCTATCCATTGAAAATGTACTAGAAGAAGCAAAGACTTCAGTTCAGAAGTTGACTAATCAAGGCACTTATATTGAATCTTTAAGTGCAGAGGACAAGCAGTGTTTAAGCCAGCTGAAAAAGTACACAGACTTGATTCTCTCAGATCAAAAACAGCAACTTCTGGATTCTACTCAACCTCTATGTAACTTTTACAGATGCATGTCGTATAAAACACTGACAGTTGAGTGGAGTGAGGTACTACCAGCAATGGGGCTGCTATGTGATCAGGACACAGAGAATCTGAACATAGTGGAATATCATATGACAAACAAAGATTTGACTTCAATTTCTTCTTTATCATCACTAAGGCTGCGAGTCTGTCATGGAGGTCACAGATTCTGTGACTTTCTGGGACCTCTGTGACTTCTGCAGTGGCCAGTGTGGCTGGCTTGGGGGCCACATGAGGCAGTCTTGGGCCATGGTGGCCCCGGGCCCCACAGCAGCAGGAATGTGGGAAGGGACTCAAGGCTGGGGCACAAGAGGGGGTGAAGGCTCTAGGCAGCGCTTACCGGGGGAGGAGGGCTCCCTGGAAGCAGCAATATCCCTCAGCTCCTAGGCAGAGACACAGCCAGAGGTTTCTGCATGCTGCCTCAGCCTGCAGGCACTAGCCCTGCAGCTCCCATTGGCCATGGCTCCTGGCCAATGGGAGCTATGAAGCTGGTACTCAGTGCAGAGACATGGCACAGAGCTGCCTGGCCACACCTCCACCTAGGAGCTGAAGGAGGGGGATGTTGCCACTTTCCAGGAGGCACGGAGCCAGGTAGGGAGCCTGCCAGCCCTGCTGTCTGCCCCCAAACCCACCCCCAGCGCCAGCGGCACCCTCCAGGCTGCCTTCCCTGCCCCCACCCAAGATTTAGTCAGGGGTATGTAGTACAAGTTATAGACAGGTCATAGGCTGTGAATTTTTGTTTACTATCCATGACCTGTCCATCATTTTACTAACAATACCCATGACTACAATGTAGCCTTCATCATCACTAGTGGTTAAACCCAAACTTTGTGTTCTGTTTCTTGGGATGAAAGAAGTAGGAATTCATCTCTTGCTACTCCCAGTCACAACAGCCACAGTCTTTCCTCACTGTTCTGAAAGGAATTGCCTTCTGCCTGATCGTGAGCATATTATGAAAGACTGGAAGTACCAGATACACGAGAAGACACCAAAGATCAGTGCACTGCATTAAAGATGTTCATTAACAGAGTTGAGCAAAATTACCAGAAATCAAGAAGAGTGTAGATGTCATGCTTCATAGTAGGCTTGAGTAGCCAACTTTAATTTGTGTCAGGATTTTAAAAGATGAGTGAAATCTAATAATGGTTGCAAAACATTTCAGTTTTTACTATCGTGCCATATAGCCAACCTTCACCCTCCTGGTCTTACCCTGCGTCAACTGTCACCCTCACCCTCGTATAATCGAATACCCCCCCTAATTTCAATTTCTGGGGAAAAACACTGTTGCAATCCCCATGCAAGGAACTCGCAGTTTGGAGGTAGCTAAGAGACAGGATGCCTGGTCTACGCTTAAAAGTAAGGTTGACTTAGTTAGGTCACTAGGGGCCATGAAAAATGTCAAGCCACGAGAACCATAGTTAGGTCAGTCTAACCCAGTATAGATGTGGCTAGGTTGATGGAAGCTTCTCAGAAAGGCAGATTAACTACATAAATGGCAAAACCCCTTCCGTCGATGTAGGAGGCATCTACACTATGTGCTAGTAGTGGGGTCAAGAGGTTATTATTGGGGGTTGCGAGCTGTCAGCCTCCACCTCAAACCCCACTTTGCCTCCAGCATTTATAATAGTGTTAAATATATTAAAGTGTTTTTAGTTTATAAAAGGGGGGGGGTGTCGCACTCAGATGTTTGCTATGTGAAAGGGGTCACCAGTATAAAAGTTTGAGAAACACTGAATTAACCCCTCTGGAGCCTCAGGGAATGCAGGGGAGGGGGTCTCCCTTGGTAGGGTTGGGAAGGATATTGCTCTTCTCGTGTGATCCCTCCCCCAGTGGCTAATTTTAAATGAACCTACCCTCCCCTGACATGAATCTCCCTATGGACTGAAATAAGATATATAAGTATAACAGGGCCGGGCTTAGCGAATTTCGCCGCTCAAGCCGGTGGCACGCCGGGGAGGCGCTACTGCCCGCTCGCCGGTCCGCGGCTCCGGGATGGACCTGCCAAGCAGCGTTTCATGCCGATGGTGCCGCTGCGTCCGCGGCTCCAGTGGAGCAATGCCGCAGGCGTGGTCCTGCGGCAGGTCACTGCGCCACTGGGACCAGCGGACCGTCCACAGAAATGCCTGCGGCAGGTCCACTGGAGCCGCCTGCCGCCCTCCCAGCAATCGGCAGAGCGCCCCCCACGGCGTGTCGTCCCAAGCACGCGCTTTGTGCACTGTGGCCTGGAGCTGGCCCTGGACTATAATCTGGCATTTGAGAAGTGAAAGGGATGGTAGCCCTAATAGAAAAGCTAACAGCTTGGCTCTTCTGCAAGCCTCAAACTGCTGAATAAGCTTTAGTGTAGGGAAGACTGTGCCTCCCAAACAGCCTGGCCCTGCCCCCCGACTGCCCGCACTCCCTCAGAATCCCACACCCATCCTGCTCCTTGTCCCTTCACCGTCCTCCAGAGACTCCACCCCTCCCGCCCCCCTCCCTGTCCCCTGACTATCCCTGGGACTTCCTGCCCCTTAGCCAACCCCTGCCCCCAGCCCCTTACCACCAGATCCCCCCTCACCCGGAGCTTCAGCCCATCTAGGAGCTTCGCTCATCAGCTGCAGTGTGGCTCCGGGGCCTGAGTCCCTTCCCGCTCAGAGCCATGTGATCAGGGGGTGGGGCTGGGAACTCCAGGCTGAGCTCAGTGTGGAGCTCACAGCCCTGCCCCCTTACCACACGGCTCAGAGCAAGGCAGAGCTCAGGAGCGCCGCCAGAGCCACGCTGCAGCACTGACCAGGGAAGCTCCTGGATGCGCTGAGGGTCAGGGTCGGGTTGGGCTGGGGCTGGAGCCTCAGCCATTCTTGTGGGAGACCCTGCGGAGCCCGAGGTCTGGGGCAAATTGCCCCACTTGCTCCCCTACCCCTCAGGGCGGCCCTGCCCAGCAGCACCGGATAGAACAAGCAACTGACCATGACAGTTGCCTGGTCTGGTAGGTTTCTGGTTCAAATTCATTGAAAAGCAAAAAGAAAAAAAAATTAGGGCTGTCAAGCAATAAAAAAAATTAATTGTGCTGTTAAACAATAGAATACCATTTATTTAAATATCTTTGCATGTTTTCTATATTTTCAAATATATTGATTTCAATTACAATAGAAAAGTGTACAGTGCTTAGTTTATTTTTATTACAAATATTTGCACTGTAAAAAACAAAAGAAATAGTATTTTTCAATTCACCTAATGCAAGTACTGCACTCTTTATCATGAAAGAAACTTTAAAATGTAGAATTATGTACAAAAAAACTGCATTCAAAAATAAAAAATGTAAAACTTAAGAGCAAACAGGTCCATTCAGTCCTACTTTTTGTTCAGCTAATCGCTCAAACAAATAAACTTGTTTTCATTTCCAGGAAATAATATTGCCTGCTTCTTGTTTACAATGTCATCTGAAAGTGAGAACAGACATTCGCATGGCACTGTTTGTAGCCAGCGTTGCAAGGTATTTACATGACAGATGCATTAAAGATTAATATTTCCCCTCATGCTTCAACCACCATTCCAGAGGACATGTGTCCATGCTGATGATGGGTTCTGCTCAATAATGATCCAAAGCAGTGCAGGCCAACGCATGTTTACTTTCCTCATCCGAGTCAGATGCCACCAGCAGAAGGTTGATTTTCTTTTTTGATCGTTCGGGTGCTGTAGTTTCCATATTGGAGTGTTGCTCTTTTAAGACATCTGAAAGCATGCTCCATGCGCTGTCTTTCTTTAAATGGGCACCATCAGCAAGGAAGCATGTCCTCTGGAATGGTGGCCAAAGCATGAAGGAGCATACGGATGTTTAACACATTTGGCACATAAATACCTTGCAATGCCAGCTACAGAAGTGCCATACAAATGCCTGTTCCCAGTTTCAGGTGACATTGTAAATAAGAAGTGGACAGCATTATCTCCTGTAAATGTAAACAATTTTGTTTGTCTGAGCAATTGGCTGAACAAGAAGTAGAACTGAGTAGCCTTGTACGTGCTACAGTTTTTCATTGTCCTGTTTTTGAGTGCAGTTATATAACAAACAATCTACATTTGTAAATTGCACTTTCATGATAAAGAGATTGCATTACAGTACTTGTATGAGGTAAATAGAAAAACATTATTTCTTTTATCATTTTTACAGTAGAAATTTGTAAAAAAATAATAAAGTAAGCACTGTGGCAAATTGCCAGCACTACTATGATGGGTCCCACACTTTCTCTTCTTGTAAGGGTGTTCAGGGTGCCATTTCTCACCCCTGATCTGGGGTATTAACTGTCCCACTAGTATCCCAGAGAAGGGGAGTGGAGAGAGAGGGACCCAGGTCCACCTTCTACTCCAGGTCCCAGCTCAGGGGCCCTAGGGATAGCAGCAAACCACTTGAACTAGCAATTCCTTCCCCTGGGCTACTTCCCTCTCCAGCTTGTGGGGCTTCCTGCCCTCTCTCTGCTTGGGCAAGGTTTCTCCCAACCCTTTGTGTCTGTGGAGTCCCTCTGCTCTGTACAAGCCAGGTTTCCCTTTACCTACAGTCTTGGTCTTCTGGCCCATCACAGCACTTTTCCAAACTCTCCTCCAAACTGCTTTCTGCTCCAATAACGAACCACTCTGCTTCAACTCCTCCAACCATCTGATTGAAGTGTGTGTGGGGGGGGATTATCAGGTGACTGGCTTCATGTGCTCTAATTGGCTTAATTGGCTTCAGGTGCTCTAATTAAACTGTAGCAGCCTCTCTTCCCTCTACAAGGAATAAGGCTCTCATCATCCTGGGGCTTACATATCTCCCATCTATCACTCTCCTGCTGCCTTCTGGCCATGTTGTATCACAGCACTATACACTTTGTATTCTGTGTTGTATTAAAATCAATTTATTTGAAAATGTAGAAAGACATCCAAAAATATTGAATAAATTTCAATTGGTATTCTATTGTTTAACAGTGTGATTTAAAACTCCAATTAATCGCGATTAATTTTTTTAAATCACTATTAGTTTTTTTTTAGTTAACTGCATGAGTTAACCGCAATTAATCGACAGCCCTAATTTAGCTTCACGTTTTAAGTTAAAATGAGTACAACTTTCCTCTGTAGACAAGGCATAAGAGTGGCTTATTTTGGAGCTAAATCTGTTCCTAGTCAGCTGAAACTGAAATACGCTGCTCTTAAACCGAAATAAGACTATCCACACAGCCTTTTGAACCTGTACAATTATATTGGTTTAAATTACTCCAGTGTAACATATTAGTGCAGGCAAGGCCTAAGTACAAAGGGAATTGTGGTCCTATTTCAGCTTCACATGATGAGGTGCCCACATCCCAAAAACCACCACTAATCACTGCTGTCCCCTTGCTGCTCATGGTAGCAGAGGCTAAATATTCAGGGGGCATGAAGAGAAGACTGAATTACTTTGCAGCTGCCTATCTATTCTATCTATTTTTCTGTGAACAGAGGATTTCTGTGTATGCAGCTCCTTCATTAGCATTACACTCACTTAAAACCACCCAGCAACACTCATCTTTCAGATGGGCAGAATGTGCATGGCTTGCAAACACTGGCCATGGGTTTTCAAGTGCCCCCTCACTCTGCAAGATTTATTACTAGCAACAAGTCTGTTTGATACATTACTAAAAGGGGACAGATTTCAGAGAAAAAAATTTTATCTTTAAGAGACACATTGTTTTCAAAATGTCAGAGGCACTCCTGCAGCCGGTTCAAATACAAACTGCACACGTAAAAAGGATTGTAGCTCAAACCTCAAGCATACTTGCACTAAAGCATTTATTTCTTCTACCATACATAATTTCTCTTCTCTTCTCTTTTGTTATGTCCCTTGTTTCAAGTCTTTTAAATCCATTTTCCTGTCACGTAATTACTGCCAGTCTGGAAAGGCTTAAGTTTCCAGCTTCTTCTCTTTGAGCTACAGCTCACATCATATTTTATGAGGATTGGAGCAGGGCAGAACCAATGACCTCATTAAAATATTTATTTATATAAAAATATTATTTTAATAGTATTTTGCACTGACTCACATCAGAGACCTATTATGCACACACACAATAAATGCTAACAACAATCACTGCTATCTTCTTCAATTCCCTCTGCAAGGCACAGTGATTGAAATTCAGTCTTTGTATCCTCTGTAGGAACAGTCGCAACCAGCTCATTCAGCATATTTATAACTTCAGCCCCTGAAGTCCAGTCAAGTTGCAAACGTTCTGATATGCAGCCATACAAATATAGTGGCATATAAAAGCTTTTTTAAAAAGTAAATGACAAACATTTCATGTGATTGGTAAAAGGAAAGCAATTTCCTTTTAGGTTTAAAAAAAGATTAAAGAATGTAGTTTTTAAACAGTGACTAGAGGTTTGGGCAACTCGATCTTGCAGCACTCAGTTTAAGGCATCCTAAAAAAAGGCCTGAATTTCAGAGAAGGAGCACTCAACGGTTTCTGAAAATCAGGCCCATTTATGGTGTCACAAGTTGGCCACCCAAAATTGAGGAAGTAAAAATCACTAGTCTCTTTTGGAAATGAAGCCTGAATTATGGCTCATGAAAGGTAATAGACTGACAGGAGACCAATGGCCTCTGCTAGGACATTACAAGTTCCCCCCACCTTGTCTCTCCCCCAGGTGCCTCAATCTACAACTCTAGGGGGGAACAGGAGAGTCACCAACTTACATTCCATACTTCCCCTCTCTGCTGCAAATGTCCTCAAGTGTGCCAGTGATATTTAATGTGGATTTTGTTTTTTTTCAAGTGTTGTGTGCCCACATTCAGAAGGAAATTAATTCAGACCACAAAACTCATTTCACATAAGCCACTGAACAGTCCTCTGGTGATAAAAGGGTTTGGTCACTAGTAATTTGAATGGGATGTAAATCAGTGACCTAAGAGAGAAAGGTTTATAACCCCTTTTGCAATCCCCTAAGTAGTCCAGTACACCATGGAGAAACCCTTATGGGTTTCATCCTCCAACGGTACAATACAGATATGAATAAAAGGAATTCAGCATAAGCTGTGGCCATAGAAGTAGAAATCTATTAGTTAGTAAGGCTAGCATGTTATTTCTTACACACTAATCCAGGGGTAGGCAACCTATGGCACAGGTGCCGAAGGCGGCACGCGAGCTGATTTTCAGTGGCACTCACACTGCCCAGATCCTGGTGACTGGTCCAGGGGGCTCTGCATTTTAACTGAATTTTAAATGAAGCCTCTTAAACGTTTTAGAAACCTTATTTGACTACAAACAACAATAGTTTAGTTATATATTATAGACTTATAGAAAGAGACCTTCTAAAGACATTAAAATGTGTTATTGGCACTTGAAACCTTAAATTAGAGTGAATAAATGAAGACTCGGCACACCACTTCTGAAAGGTTGCCGACCCCTGCACTAATACAATCTGATAAAGAATCATGACTTCCTTGCATACTCAAATGTTACTGTGTTGCTAGCTCAGGTTTTAGCCTCCTCCCTTGAAGATTAGACTACAAAGATTATTTTCTAGCCTTCCAGATTTCCTGTTTCTATTAAACTATCAGCAAGAATAATTTCAACTTTTATTTATCTACCAACTTGAGAACTCCAAAAAGTGATCAGCCTCAGGCTGAAAAACAAATTTCTATCATGAATTTAAAAAGCTGAGAGAAAGGAACCTGTCTGAGCTTTGCAAGAAACAATTTGAGCTCAGTGTGTCAGAATTTAAAATTTGTCGACTCATCCCTTTGTCATTAGTGTCCAGCTGACCAAGAGGCCTAATATTTATACTCACATCCGTTTGTTGTCACGGATATGGCCAAGACTAATGACATTTCATTGAGCCATTTTGTTCACTCGTCAGACTGATTATATCATTAATTCCCTCTCAGACTATGTGTACTCCCATTTCCAGAGTCTGAGACAGCCTAGGGGGCAAAACATCAAAAACCAACAGAATAAAAGCTTTTCTCTAAATCCTTTGTTGAAAACATGCTCCTTTCCAGGAGCGCGTGTAGATTAGCCTCTGTGGCTTAATGCTAGTGATTTTACTTTGAATGGCATGGCTCAACAATCCTTCATTGCCTGATTTCATTTTGATGTAAAAACCAGATAGGACATATTCTATTCAGATAGCAGCCACTAAGTGGCATGGTAGCCCATCATGCCAGTAAAGTGCCAACACAGGGCAGAACCAAAGACCCCATTAAACAAGGACAGAAAACCTTAAATGAAGATTTAAAAAATAAACAAACCAGGGTCTTTTTATTCTGCCCTCTCCCCCAGTAAGTACAGGCATTGAAATCATTACTAAAGAAGAATAAGCAATTTCAAGGTCAGCTCCCGTAAGTCCTTCTAAGATATCTCACTGAGCATTCCACCAGGAAGTGCCAATTTTTTACTAACTACATTTAATTTCACACTGCACATTCTTACAGAGCCAATGACTTGCATAACTTGGTCTTCTAGCCTCAGTGCTTTGCTTCAGGTTTTCAGGCCTGTATCATCAGTTTGGGTTAGCTGCATTAGTAAATCATGGGAAGGTTTCAGAGGTGGGAGCTGATGTGCCAGCACCATTCAAAAACCCCAGATTCAAATTATACAATTGAAGTTATAGCCAGGAAGGACCATCAAATAGCATATTCCCATTACCTGATTGCTTCATGAGTTTAACAAGGCCCTGACAGACAATAGATATAACCAGGCAACCTGGTCTGTGAAAGGTGATATCTGAACCATCATTAAGCCTTTGAAAGGGGCTTATTAATCATAATTAGAAAGTCATCCTCTCCTCAGTGGGCTGTCTTCTACAGGGTGAATCATGCATCTTTTCCCCAATTGTATGTATGGAGCTGGAGAAAACAGGTTTGGAAAGCTAGGTTAGCTGTCCTGGATTCTGAGCAGGGAACGGGATTTGCTAATACTGGCTGAGAGATAAAAGGAAATGCACCTCTGGACAGCAGTGCAATGCTGACAGGCAGACCCAGAGCAGAGAGAGAGGAGGGATTGCAGGAGGGACTGCTGTGACCAGCTTACAGCTCTTAAACTTTCCTTTTTTCCCCTGTAACTAAGAGAATGTCTTATCTAGTTTTTTCGTATGACAAGTGTAAGCATAATATGTTAAATGGCTTCTTTTGCTTTATATTTTCTCTCCTTTATTTAAACTGTGGGGTCAGGGGGACTGGAGTGCTAAGGCTTTGAGCAGCCCTTTGAAATAGGGAGAATGTCACCTTCTATCACAACATTTACAAAGCTGACCATGTCCTTCTAGCTTCAGAAGGCAATGCCACATTCCTTCTAAGGGATTTCCTTTCTAATTGTCCCATATATGACCTCAAATGAGCCCCCAGAACATAATTTAGGAACTTTCCACTTTGAGCTGGCAGTTCTCCTTACACACCTTTCCACGTACTTAACTTGCTGCAGAGAAATCAAGAGATAACCTCAGCTTTATTTCATGAAACAGAGTCCAGACTTCTCATTGTATTTTTAAGCATTCCACCCTCAGGACTTTTTCATCTAAATGGAAAATGCTGTTAGCAACCCTGAACATTATAAAAATTCTCGTCATGCCAGCATCCTAGAGAGACCTGTAAAAGTCTGGAGGCATGAATCTCAAGAATATTCATTCAGAATCCTAGCCATTTTCCACTTCTGCAAGAAACCACTTCATGTGCAGACTCTAAATGAAAAAGTAGACACTGAATTATGGATCAAAGACTTCCTTGTAAATAACAAAAAACTAAAAATAAGGCAACATCTGCACTGTTTATCCTTAATATTCTGAAGGCTGAGAAGAAAATCTCAATCTCGAACTCTGCTGAATTGAGAATTAGTGTCAATCCTTCTTTCTCCAGGCTGCTAACTTTTACCCAACAGGAACTCTGCCCATCCTGACAACTCCTTGTTCCTTTATTCCCACCACTAATCAGAGGGAACATGAAGGCTGCTTCAGCAAGCAATTCTTTTATTATAACTGAACACAGGGGTTTGATGTCCCTACTTTGCATGTTAGGGGGGAAAAAAATAACGAAACCAGAGTGTCCTAGTGATAAACAGCTTGTGTTTCTCTATTCCTCAGAAACAGCCATTTCACCATCCACAAAAAAATATGGAACCTAATTTATTGACCATCACTATGAAGATTATTCAAAGTCCTGACCAATGTAGTACATTTATAGAGTGTACTACATTAATACTGGTGCAGGATGTTTCTCTCTCTTCCCCCAACCCCACCCTATGAGAAACTGGTAATTTACTGGTCACGGGTATGGAGAAACCTGGAAAAGTAGATCTCTTTCCCTCCACTTTCACTGAGTGGTTGGTACTTGGCAAGGCCAGGTTGAAGAAAGCATTCTGGGTTTGTGAGAACTCTACAGTCATTGTTTTCTATACCTAAACTTTGTTTTGGTTTGGAGAGTCCCGTGTTGTTCTGTACGTTCATATGAAGAAACAACTCTTACTGTTTCCTTTATTGTTCTCATGTGAAGGGTCACCCACTGGTTGATGTGTACTTTTTGGCTGGGTGTTTTACTGCAGCCTCTTCAACTCCGGCACCCCATTGACAGCCACTCTGACCCTGCAGTGGTTTGCCCTTTCCCATGACTCAGCCAGGTCATTTTAGTCCCCACCCCTTCTGGATAGTAACAAATCCACAAAGTCCAATTAGCTTATTCCAGGTCTTCAGCCCCCATCCCAGGCTCCTTGCTCCTTGCATCAGAAGGGCTTTTTAAAGCTCTTTTCCTGGTGCAATTAGGGGAACCAAGGTTGTCCCTTTCTTCTGGGTTCAGTCCAGTGACTTTGTCCTCCTTCAAAACAGTGAAAAGCTGAAAAAGTGGCTTTTTGAGGTGACTGGATGACCCAGAAAACTTGCAATCAGCTGTAGATGCTTTCACCAGGTCTAAAAAAGCATAGACATCCATGAGAAAGTTGTTACCACATAAGCATTTAAAAAATCCATGTTGAATTTTTAAACAAGCAGCTGTCCTTTCACCACAGTCCCCAAAAAGTCTCTGTTTCAGAGAGTCATGTGGGATGATTCATCACCTTGAAGAAGTTTACTCAAAACAATTGGTTAGTGGGCTTTACATATTTTTAGACCCTGCACAATGTCCTTTGAATCTGTGTACAGGGCCGTCCTTAGCCATAGGCAGAATAGGCAGCCACCGAGGGCACCACTAGGTCTGGGGGCACCACTCTGCCGGGAGCCCGGACAGACGGGAAGCAGTGGAGAATGTAAGAGCAGGGCTGCTGGGTCCTAGAGCCGAATGCAGCACTGTCTGAGGGAGGGGATTGGCTGCTAGGAAGTCTCTGGGAAGGGATGGGGGAAGGAACTCACCTGTAAGTGTGACTCTTTCCCCTGGCGTGAGGACTGTCAGGGCTGTGTTGGGTGAGGTACTGGGGGGGGAGGTGAGGCTGGCTGCTACCTGCTGAGGAATGACAGTGAAAGTAACTCACTTCCTCGCAGGCAGCCAGGATTGGAATGGTCACACACGGCTGGGCTGGGGATAGCCAGATAGCATGTGTTGAAAAATCAGGACAGGGGTTGGGGTAGGGTGAGCAGATGTCCCACTTTTATAGGGACAGTCCCAATTTGGGTCTTTTTCTTATATAGCTCCTTTGCCCCCACCTCCCATCCTGATTTTTCACACTTGCTGTCTGGTCACCCTAGGTGGGGGTAATTGGTGCCTATATAAGACAAAGCCCAAATATCGGGACTGGCCCTATAAAATCAGGACATCTGGATCTGGTCACCCTAGCCTGGAGAGCACGTCTCTCCCCTGGACTGGCAGTGATCCATCTCATCCGTGGGGGAGCTGCACAGGGCAGGATGAGCTGCTGTGGCTCCATGGGTGCCCCATCCCTGAGATCAGATGCTGTGCTAACTTCACCATGGTCCGTTGGAGCTGCAGTGGTGCCCATTGGCGTGTGATCGGACCTGAGGGTTTGCTGCTGCTGTTGCCACTCTGCAACCCCAAGAGGTGGATTTGGGGTCCTGCAGTTTTCCACCTATCTCCTCCTCTACTGCAGCTGTTGAACCAGCAGGCTGGGGGGGGGTGAACCAAGCATGAAAGCAGTACTGTGTTGCCATTTTGATTGTCATTGAGCAAATTTGTTTGCCAAAAATGCTTGCTAAGAACAAATCCTGAATTCAATTTCAATATATATTTAAAAAAAAAAATCAATATCTTAGCCCAAAAACAGAAAATTAAGTTGTTGACAATTATTTGTGACAAGTTTGGTATGGGGAAAGGAGTGGGCCAGTTTTTCATCAGAGAAACAAAAAATGTTGACTGACTTTCCTATAGCCCTGTTACTGCTAAATAGAGCCCTCCAACAACTGTAATATGCTCATCTCCTTACTAGTGTATAGAGCAGGGGTCGGCAACCTACGGCACATGTGCCAAAGGTGGGCCGCATGAGCTGATTTTTGATGACATGCAGCGGTGGGCTGATGGCTCAGCCCACACTGCTCTGGGGTTCGGCTGCTGCCCATTGCCACTTGGGGTCCCAGCTGCCAGCCCCACCTCAGCACCTGCTGCTGGCTGGAGACCCCCAAGGAACCCCAGGCTGGCAGCAGGCTGAGCAGGCCGACGGCTGAGACCCGGCTGAGCCACTCAACCCGCTGTTGGCCTGGGGTTCCATTCACTCAGCTGGCAACAGGCTGAGCGGACTAAATTCAACGAAATAGAAAACAAGAGCAACTAATGACAAAGTGCAAGAACCTAGAGCAGCGGTCCCCAACCTTTTTCATCTGGCAAGCGGTGCCAGACAAAAGGACCGTGGTGGCGGTTACGAGACCAAAAAAGCATCCGCGCGAATGCTGCCTCTTGGAATTGGTGGCAAGCAGTCATCCAGAGGCTTCGGTGCTAAAAATGCCACGCCCAAATTTCGGCGACATTTCAGCAATGCTCGTCCTCCTGCCAGTACGCAGGTGCACTGAGAGGCCCTGTGGGCGCCATGGCACCGTGGCGCCCGCACCCGTGGGCACACGTTGGGGACCTCTGACCTAGAGAGCCTCCTGAAGCATGGTGATCATTTTGATTTAAATGGACTTGAACTGTATGAAGAATTGAGTTGTTGCCACATGCAAAATCAATGATGGACATTGTACAGTTTATTCATACCAAGCAAACTTGCCATCCTAATACATTGGCCATTCTACTGACAATTCCTGTAACAGCATCAGGAAGATGGAGTTTCTCAAAACTAAAGCTCATAAAAACTATCTCCGCTCTACAATGAGTCAGGAACACTTGACTGGTCTTGCTATTCTTGCAGTCAAAACAAGACATCACTTTGTCTTTGTCATACGATGACATTATTACTGATTTTGCAGCCAAAAAAAGCCAGAAAGATTGCTTTTAATTAAAACTAATCCTTGCTTTCAATACCTCTTCATATAAATTTCCAATAAAATGTTGAAAATTAAAAAAATTATATTATTTGCATCATTCTGTCAAATCAGAATTTTTTCTATAGTGTTACTTTTTAGTGCTAGTTCATCAGCATTACAGTGTGCTTAATTAAGTTAAACTGGTTTTAGTAACATGCATGTGGCAAGTTTTCCAATACTGTAAGCTTATGTTCGTGTTGCTAAGAGCAAGAGAGGCACAGGGGCACAGTTTAATAATCCCGCCTAGGGCACCATAAATCCTAAGGACGGCCCTGTCTGTGTAAGTGATACTGTTGCAGCTAGACATGCAGCAGGCAGCCAGCCAAGGTATTAGACTAATGCTGATTGATTTCAGATGCACACAAGTGGCATGCTGCTGACCAACAAGGACAGAGAGCTTTTTGCCAGTTCCAAGCTCCTATTTTTTCCCTATTAGATGGTGTCTCATCTCTGTCTGACAGAGGAGAGACAATGATGCAAATGTCTTTGCAGGACAGCATCAATCTATCAGAATTCATCCAAACTGACATAGGAATTAAATTATAAATAACTAACCTCCAACTAAGTCTGTTAAATAAGAACGTTTCACTGAACTCCAACCAGCAACATTTCATTTGACCACAAGGGAGCAGATGAGGGCAAAAGTAGGAATGGACTCTTGCAGCATCGTTCAATGAGCTAACAATCCTTCTTAAAGCAACTCTGCTTTTCAATGTTTCCTATTTGTAACATGGCAGTGGAATTCTGTGCTTAATTCATCTGCCACCTTGGTAAACTGGAGTCTCCAAATTGTCAGCATATTAGTATTCACTTATACAAATGAATAAGATTAGTGATTTCATCCCAAATCTTGTGATATTTGATGGTTTTGTCTAAGCACCTGAAGTAACGTGATTCTATCTAGGAGAATCTCAGCTTTCATTTTAAAACAAATTCTAGCCGTCATGGTTGTGGAAAGAATTTGAAAAATATAAATGTGGATGGTGGCTTTTTGACCCACTGACAATGTAAATAAGAAAGAGCCCACATTTATTGCTTTGGCTTTAAAATCTCATGATTTTTAAGCCAAAGCAATCTCATGGTTTGGGGGCCTGATGCATTAATTTGACATACTTGGGTTTGGCAATACTGGCTGAGGAATCTTCTCTGAGATACTCCAGCAAATCACATTCACTGGAATGAACTGCTAAATCATGATAATGGACCCCATCCTAAATAAATGAAAGGGAATCTGCGGATACTTCTAGAAAGAGGAAAAGAAAAATAGATGACTAGACCCAGGACCTCTACAGATTAAACAGAAAGGTGCAGGTGATGGTGGTGGTGAGGTGTCTCATAACATTGACACTTCACTTGTACAGCAAACATTTTGTGAGAGCTGTGTAGAAAGCTATAGCGCAGCAAGATCACAGATAGCCCTGGACAAATACACAACCCCAACAGCACAGAAATGGGTATTTGAAATCTGGACACAGATCCAAATTTTGTGGTTTGAGCCACTCTACCAAAAATTCATAGGTAGATCTGAATCGTAATTGTCTTTTGCAAGGTTAGAGAGTTCATACCTCACAGAGTAAGTCTTCACTGCAGTCATCTCAGACGCTTACTCAGGTTCAGCTCCTAGCCCACACACAAAACCCACTCATCCAAGTTTAGTGGTGCTTTCAGCCTGGGCTAGCTGGGGATGTGGACTAGAACCTGGATTCCGCTCTCTCTCGGGCTAATAACCCACCCACTCACTTTGTAGTGAAGACTAAAATCACTGGAGTGCTGATAGTCCTCCAACACCTGCCCTCCTTCTCCTCCTCTTGGTAATCCCTGTGAGCCCAGAGGGACAGACAAGTCCTCTCACAACTCACTGGGAAAGAACTTGTCAGAGCGCCTCAGCTTACTGCAACACAAAAAACACAGGATGTGCCCCCAGAAGTCCTAACGATACACATGGGTGGGTGCAACACCAGTGAAGATGCAACAACTCAGGTAGGGCTTTGCAGTGTGGATGCTTACACCCTGGCTAGACTAAACCGGATGCTCAGACCTGGGTGACAATCACCGGTATTAATTTTGCAGGAAATACAAACCCATAGTCAGCTTGCTTTAGTGGAGCAATGCTTATGTCACGGCTTGTAGGAGTGGGAAAAGGAGATATTTTAAACCTGCCAAACTAATCATTTACAGATGGCCCTGTGGGGATGGCTAATGGAGAAGTTGCACTACGTGGCTTTTTCCAGCTTTAGTCTCTTGCATCAGCCACAAATTCATTTCTAATTGATGCTGTGGAAAACAACTGTCAATGTGATGGTAAAACCCAATGCCCTACCCTTGCATTTACTGCTCCTCAAGCAGAAAATTGCAGCACTCTTGCTACTGGAGGCACAGCCAAAGTTTCTTCATATCCACGCTCCTTTAAATACAGAAAGCTACAAAATATTCAGAGTGCTGTTTAATCTTGTTGCATATATTATGATCCTGTCACAGTTATTACAAAGTAGGTGGGGAAACGGCAATTAAATATCTTTGGCTCCTATGGACTGCTCAGCTACCAAGCAACTGACTGGCTCTGCTACAAGTTTCATTTCTGATGAAGCCAGCTAACCCGCACCAAAATATTAATGGGTGTAATGTTTGCTCTCCAGATTATCCTTCCTCCCTGAAGAAGTTTTATACTTTAAAAATCCCCTAGAAAAAACATAGGCAAGATAGGGCACATACTCCTGCAGAGAGAGAGAGGCAGCAGTGAAGTTGGACTGGTGCCTTCATGGCTTTGGGATGAAAAAGTCAACTCTCAGAAGCATTCTGGAGGAGGGACAATTTCAGGTATTGCTTTCTGCCCCATTATGGTAGGTATCGCTGTGAACATCAGAAATAGAAGTGGAGCTGTCAGATGTGGCTAAAACGTGCAGTCAAGAAACTCAATCCCACATTTACAGAAACAGCTCCATATTACAAACAAAAAAACTAGAGACAAGCCTGAAAAAAGCTAGATCCAAACACCCCTGGAGAGCTTCTACACTGGGGAAAGCCCTTACACTAGCATCACTTGATGTCACTGCAAGTGAAGTACATAAATGAGGAAAAGAAATAAAATAAAGTAAAATGGTCTTATTCAGAGAGGGAGACTGGTCTGGGACTTGATTGGAGTTGAATTCCTAGCTCTGCTGCAGGCTCCCTGTACAAACTTGAGTGAGCCACATAATCTTTGTGCCTCAGTTCTCTAGCTGTAATCCTCCCTTTCCTATCTGTTCTGTCTATTTAGAACGTAAGCTCTTTAGGGTAGGTACCATCTCTAATTATGTATTGGTACAATGCCAGCACAACAGGGCCCAGATCACAGTTGTGGCCTCCAGGTGCTACTGCATACAAATAGTAAGATTTAAAAAATAAATAAATAAATATGGAATAAAAAAAGAAGTCAACAAATTAAGAAATATTATATGTGTGGGATCAACTATAATGGTGTTTAGAAAATTATTCTACAGGAGGGGTAGGCGACTTATGGCACGTGAGCCAAAGGCGGCACATGAGCTGGTTTTGAGTGGTGTTCACACTGCCCGAGTCCTGGCCACTGGTCTGGGGGGCTCTGAATTTTAATTTAATTTTAAATGAAGCTTCTGAAACATTTTAAAAACCTTATATAATGAATCTATTGTCGTATGTAAAGTAAATATTATAGACATGGAAAAAGACCTTCTAAAAACGTTAAAATGTATTACTGGCACGCGAAACCTTAAATTAGACTCGGCACACCACTTCTGAAAGGTTGCCAACCCCTGTTCTACAGACTTCCTATGTAATAATAATCCCACCTGTAACCATGTTTCAGTGGGCCACAACTGAGTGCCAAATTCAGGACGAACTGCTGAGAAATAAGTCAAACACAACCCAAAACTGGTGATTATTCTTCCATAAGATATACCAAACCAGCAACAAAAGTAAACTCTTGTTTCACCAAACTGGCTAACAAGAAGTCATAGAAGCCGTTTCCTTAGGCATTCCAGTTCTTATATGACCACCAAACACACTGGATTCCGAGCTGAGTGGTTCTTTATAACCAGTCTCATCAAATAATAGGTTCTTTTGATTCCAAAGGACCAGCCACACACCCAGATCAATATGTAACTCAGATCTTATCCAAAAATCACATTGATGCCAATCCTTTAGTATCTAAAAGCTAAAGATTTATTGAAAGAAACAAAGAAAAAGTTAGTTAATATTGGTTAAAGGAATCAAATACATATAATAATTGCAAAGTTCCTGGTTTAGGCTTGTTAGCAGGATGGAATAAACAGCTGGCTTGATAAGTCTCTGGTTGCTTCCAAATCATTGGAAGATCCTCAGTCCATTGGTTAGAATGCTCCCATTAGTATAAGTTCATAGTCCAGAGGCTGGACCAGGATAGAGGCAAAATGGAGGGGTTTCCAAGACCATTTATATCCTCTGCTACGTGGATGGAAACCCATTGTTTCAAACAAAAACCTCAGCACAGCTAGTGGAGAATCACAGGTGACCAGACATTGTTTGGAGTCACATGGGCAAGTGTCATAAGCATAAATCCCAATTCTGAACCTTAGCGTCCAAAATGTGGGTGCCTAGCATAAATTCCTCTAAGCTTAATTACCAGCTTAGATCTGATAGCGCTGCCACCAGCCAGATTT
>NC_133785.1:4056266-4058845 GCF_003597395.2 Chelonoidis abingdonii | reverse complement strand
AGAAAAATGAATAAACAGCCTTATTCAAAAAGATATACAATTTAAAACATTTAAAACATTCCAGCAAACTACACACATGTAAACACAAAAAAAAACAATAGAAGCTTACTGTCTTTCTACCTTTGTACTTACAACTTGGAAACAGAAGATTAGAGAAGCCTGGAGATAGAAATCACTCTCCTAGCCGAGAGAGCACAGAACAGAGACACACACCCCAAAAATTCCCTCCCTGCACTTTGAAAAATCCGGTTTCCTGATTGGTCCTCTGGTCAGGTGTTTGATTCCCTTTGTTAACCCTTTACAGGTAAAAGAAACATTAACCCTTAGCTATCTGTTTATGACAGCAAGTCACATGTTCATGCCCAATTTCACTCCGTCATTGCAGGAAGCCATTACCTATATTCCAGACAGCACGTTTATAGGACAGTCCACTCAGTGTAGATAAGCGTATCCCAAGGTCCACTGTGAGTTATATGTCCTTTTGATGGGCCACTCAATTTGAATAGTCCCATCAAGATATGCTAGCTAACTAATTTGTGGGCATTACCCCAGGAGCAAACATTTGAAATCCAGGTATAAAGCCAACATGCATAACTGCAAATACAAAAATGATCCATGCATAAACATAGCATAATCATAACCAGAAAATCATAACTTTTTCCATAGATCTCTTACATGCCACATTTTGTAAAAGATTCATTGCAAATATTAATTGTGGTTGCAACAATGATCTATATAGTCATATTTTAATCAGATAATGTCACACCACCACCTACCCCTCTTTCATCCCTAGATCTCTAGCACATTACTAAGGAGGTTAGTATCATCATCCCCATTTTAGAGATGGGAAAACTGAGGCATACAGAGGTGAAATGACTTGCCTAAGGTCACCCAGCAAGCCAGTGGCAGAGCCAGGAACAGAACCCAGCTCTCCTGAGTCTCAGGCCAGTGCTTTACCCTCTAGGTCACACTGCCTAGGGGAAACTTAACAAGAGTAATAGTTTTGAAATGACAGAGAAAAATTTAGACACAATTTGCCCATGAAAACAAAACAAGAGTATTGTCACAAGAGAGCTTTTTTTGTCAGGGTGATTTATATGAGAGGGAAACTAACATTTTTGCTAAATAAATTAATGATCTTAAAAGTAAAAATATTACAATCAAAAGCCCAGCAATATCAAGCAACAGCAACAAATACCAGATAAGTCAGTCTCTTTAATGTGATTGAAATTGAACTTCTACCTAGCTGTAAAATGGAAAAAACACTATGGTAGGATTTTAACATATTCACTAAGATTTAAAATATGATATAGTAAAAAAGATAGGCAGCAATTTAATCACCCTGATGAGGTACTAGATTTTGCTAATTTCCTTACAGCAATATTTCTTACAAAGCAGCAATTATTATGACACATTACCCAAAGTGTTAACAGTAAAATAACAAATGTATAGTAGAGGAATATTACCAGTTCAAACCTCATTCCAATATTGGCTTGAAATGCCTGTCCTCCCTTCTTGGTCCTGTCTTTCCTCAAAAAACTGATGCCACTTTCAATTAACTCCTTACCTGCTCCCCCAGGCATCAGCTTTGGATCAATCAGTCCTGTCAGGGTCACAAATGGGTGATGATTTGACTGAAAAGCGATTGTTACAGATGTTGCATTTAGAATGAAAGAAAGAGACTGGATGGGGAGCTAGAAAACTAATTGCTTTTAATAAGAGCAAGATATTTAATTCAGTAATACAAGTAAGATGGAAACAGGCAGAGCAGATTTTTACTTTTTTAAACAGAAACCCCCAAAGCTTCCTGACAGGATATTGACAACACACTCTGCTAATGAAACATGCATTTAAGCTTATTGATTGCCCTTAGGATCACTGACCATTAATTAGTAACTCTGTGAGATGATTAATTGTCCAGGGAGCACAGCAAACAGGATAGGTGCTAGCAGGTCCTGAAAAACACTGCATTAGTGCATCCCTTAAAGATGATGATCTTAGGGTCAGATATAATGAGAAGTTCCCCAAGTACATCTCTATCATTGTTATAATGGACATAAATGACTGTAATATTTTACCAAGAATGATTTGAATCCAAATGCTGGGTGAACATTCTTTTCACTAAGAAATGCAAGCCCAGGGGATCTGAATAAAGCAAACAAATGTGATCAGTCATCTGATTTATAAAACTTCATAGATTCCAAGGCTCAAAGAGACCATAGTGATCATCTAGTCTGACTTCCTGCAAAACGCAGACCCCTCCTGTGTTTTGCAGGAAGTCAGACTAGATGATCACTATGGTCTCTTTGGGCCTTGGAATCTGCCCTAAAATAATTCCTAGAGCATAGAAAAACATCTAATCATGATTTAAAAATTGTCAGGGATGGAGAATCCAGCACAACTCTTGGCAAATTGTACAAATGCTTAATTACTCTGTTAAAAATTGATGCCTTATTACACTCTGAATTTGTCTAGTGTGATACAGCATGGCCAGAGGGCAGCATAAGAGTGTTAGCAGGGGGCCTTATTCCCTGCCAAGGGAGGAAGGTTTGCTTTAGATTAACTAGAACAGCTGTGGC